>NW_026737356.1:0-43266 GCF_949786415.1 Peromyscus eremicus | reverse complement strand
GAGCTAGCGTTTGTTTCCCAGTCCTAAACGGAGTTGAATCCCATGCAGTTTCTGGTCCTACGAGCAAGAGTTGTTTTCTGCTAAGAAGAGTCACTCTTGCGCTCCCATTGCCATACACAGTGCAAGCACTCGCGTCTGTTCCCAGCAAGTACAGTGTATTGGACTGAAGAGAAGCTACTGTTCTGGTCAGTTTCCTAAGCAGAGTTGAACTAGATATGCCCCGTGTGTGTAGGAAGCACAGTTCTTTTGTTCTGAGCAAGCTCACTGTTCTGGCCCTATAGGAAACACAGGAGAGTAGAAGAGTGCTGTTTTCTCAAAAGCAGAGTGTGTTTCTTGCAAGGCGAGCTAGCGTTTGTTTCCCAGTCCTAAACGGAGTTGAATCCCATGCAGTTTCTGGTCCTACGAGCAAGAGTTGTTTTCTGCTAAGAAGAGTCACTATTGCGCTCCCATTGCCATACACAGTGCAAATAGCACTCGCGTCTGTTCCCAGCAAGTACAGTGTATTGGACTGAAGAGAAGCTACTGTTCTGGTCAGTTTCCTAAGCAGAGTTGAACTAGATATGCCCCGTGTGTGTAGGAAGCACAGTTCTTTTGTTCTGAGCAAGCTCACTGTTCTGGCCCTATAGGAAACACAGGAGAGTAGAAGAGTGCTGTTTTCTCAAAAGCAGAGTGTGTTTCTTGCAAGGCGAGCTAGCGTTTGTTTCCCAGTCCTAAACGGAGTTGAATCCCATGCAGTTTCTGGTCCTATGAGCAAGAGTTGTTTTCTGCTAAGAAGAGTCACTCTTGTGCTCCCATTGCCATACACAGTGCAAATAGCACTCGCGTCTGTTCCCAGCAAGTACAGTGTATTGGACTGAAGAGAAGCTACTGTTCTGGTCAGTTTCCTAAGCAGAGTTGAACTAGATATGCCCCGTGTGTGTAGGAAGCACAGTTCTTTTGTTCTGAGCAAGCTCACTGTTCTGGCCCTATAGGAAACACAGGAGAGTAGAAGAGTGCTGTTTTCTCAAAAGCAGAGTGTGTTTCTTGCAAGGCGAGCTAGCGTTTGTTTCCCAGTCCTAAACGGAGTTGAATCCCATGCAGTTTCTGGTCCTACGAGCAAGAGTTGTTTTCTGCTAAGAAGAGTCACTCTTGTGCTCCCATTGCCATACACAGTGCAAATAGCACTCGCGTCTGTTCCCAGCAAGTACAGTGTATTGGACTGAAGAGAAGCTACTGTTCTGGTCAGTTTCCTAAGCAGAGTTGAACTAGATGTGCCCCGTGTGTGTAGGAAGCACAGTTCTTTTGTTCTGAGCAAGCTCACTTTCTGGCCCTATAGGAAACACAGGAGAGTAGAAGAGTGCTGTTTTCTCAAAAGCAGAGTGTGTTTCTTGCAAGGCGAGCTAGCGTTTGTTTCCCAGTCCTAAACGGAGTTGAATCCCATGCAGTTTCTGGTCCTACGAGCAAGAGTTGTTTTCTGCTAAGAAGAGTCACTCTTGCGCTCCCATTGCCATACACAGTGCAAAGAGCACTCGCGTCTGTTCCCAGCAAGTACAGTGTATTGGACTGAAGAGAAGCTACTGTTCTTGTCAGTTTCCTAAGCAGAGTTGAACTAGATATGCCCCGTGTGTGTAGGAAGCACAGTTCTTTTGTTCTGAGCAAGCTCACTGTTCTGGCCCTATAGGAAACACAGGAGAGTAGAAGAGTGCTGTTTTCTCAAAAGCAGAGTGTGTTTCTTGCAAGGCGAGCTAGCGTTTGTTTCCCAGTCCTAAACGGAGTTGAATCCCATGCAGTTTCTGGTCCTACGAGCAAGAGTTGTTTTCTGCTAAGAAGAGTCACTCTTGCGCTCCCATTGCCATACACAGTGCAAATAGCACTCGCGTCTGTTCCCAGCAAGTACAGTGTATTGGACTGAAGAGAAGCTACTGTTCTGGTCAGTTTCCTAAGCAGAGTTGAACTAGATATGCCCCGTGTGTGTAGGAAGCACAGTTCTTTTGTTCTGAGCAAGCTCACTGTTCTGGCCCTATAGGAAACACAGGAGAGTAGAAGAGTGCTGTTTTTTCAAAAGCAGAGTGTGTTTCTTGCAAGGCGAGCTAGCGTTTGTTTCCCAGTCCTAAACGGAGTTGAATCCCATGCAGTTTCTGGTCCTACGAGCAAGAGTTGTTTTCTGCTAAGAAGAGTCACTATTGCGCTCCCATTGCCATACACAGTGCAAATAGCACTCGCGTCTGTTCCCAGCAAGTACAGTGTATTGGACTGAAGAGAAGCTACTGTTCTTGTCTGTTTCCTAAGCAGAGTTGAACTAGATATGCCCCGTGTGTGTAGGAAGCACAGTTCTTTTGTTCTGAGCAAGCTCACTGTTCTGGCCCTATAGGAAACACAGGAGAGTAGAAGAGTGCTGTTTTCTCAAAAGCAGAGTGTGTTTCTTGCAAGGCGAGCTAGCGTTTGTTTCCCAGTCCTAAACGGAGTTGAATCCCATGCAGTTTCTGGTCCTATGAGCAAGAGTTGTTTTCTGCTAAGAAGAGTCACTCTTGTGCTCCCATTGCCATACACAGTGCAAATAGCACTCGCGTCTGTTCCCAGCAAGTACAGTGTATTGGACTGAAGAGAAGCTACTGTTCTGGTCAGTTTCCTAAGCAGAGTTGAACTAGATATGCCCCGTGTGTGTAGGAAGCACAGTTCTTTTGTTCTGAGCAAGCTCACTGTTCTGGCCCTATAGGAAACACAGGAGAGTAGAAGAGTGCTGTTTTCTCAAAAGCAGAGTGTGTTTCTTGCAAGGCGAGCTAGCGTTTGTTTCCCAGTCCTAAACGGAGTTGAATCCCATGCAGTTTCTGGTCCTACGAGCAAGAGTTGTTTTCTGCTAAGAAGAGTCACTCTTGTGCTCCCATTGCCATACACAGTGCAAATAGCACTCGCGTCTGTTCCCAGCAAGTACAGTGTATTGGACTGAAGAGAAGCTACTGTTCTGGTCAGTTTCCTAAGCAGAGTTGAACTAGATGTGCCCCGTGTGTGTAGGAAGCACAGTTCTTTTGTTCTGAGCAAGCTCACTTTCTGGCCCTATAGGAAACACAGGAGAGTAGAAGAGTGCTGTTTTCTCAAAAGCAGAGTGTGTTTCTTGCAAGGCGAGCTAGCGTTTGTTTCCCAGTCCTAAACGGAGTTGAATCCCATGCAGTTTCTGGTCCTACGAGCAAGAGTTGTTTTCTGCTAAGAAGAGTCACTCTTGCGCTCCCATTGCCATACACAGTGCAAATAGCACTTGCGTCTGTTCCCAGCAAGTACAGTGTATTGGACTGAAGAGAAGCTACTGTTCTTGTCAGTTTCCTAAGCAGAGTTGAACTAGATATGCCCCGTGTGTGTAGGAAGCACAGTTCTTTTGTTCTGAGCAAGCTCACTGTTCTGGCCCTATAGGAAAAACAGGAGAGTAGAAGAGTGCTGTTTTCTCAAAAGCAGAGTGTGTTTCTTGCAAGGCGAGCTAGCGTTTGTTTCCCAGTCCTAAACGGAGTTGAATCCCATGCAGTTTCTGGTCCTACGAGCAAGAGTTGTTTTCTGCTAAGAAGAGTCACTCTTGCGCTCCCATTGCCATACACAGTGCAAATAGCACTCGCGTCTGTTCCCAGCAAGTACAGTGTATTGGACTGAAGAGAAGCTACTGTTCTGGTCAGTTTCCTAAGCAGAGTTGAACTAGATATGCCCCGTGTGTGTAGGAAGCACAGTTCTTTTGTTCTGAGCAAGCTCACTGTTCTGGCCCTATAGGAAACACAGGAGAGTAGAAGAGTGCTGTTTTCTCAAAAGCAGAGTGTGTTTCTTGCAAGGCGAGCTAGCGTTTGTTTCCCAGTCCTAAACGGAGTTGAATCCCATGCAGTTTCTGGTCCTACAAGCAAGAGTTGTTTTCTGCTAAGAAGAGTCACTCTTGCGCTCCCATTGCCATACACAGTGCAAATAGCACTCGCGTCTGTTCCCAGCAAGTACAGTGTATTGGACTGAAGAGAAGCTACTGTTCTGGTCAGTTTCCTAAGCAGAGTTGAACTAGATATGCCCCGTGTGTGTAGGAAGCACAGTTCTTTTGTTCTGAGCAAGCTCACTGTTCTGGCCCTATAGGAAACACAGGAGAGTAGAAGAGTGCTGTTTTCTCAAAAGCAGAGTGTGTTTCTTGCAAGGCGAGCTAGCGTTTGTTTCCCAGTCCTAAACGGAGTTGAATCCCATGCAGTTTCTGGTCCTACGAGCAAGAGTTGTTTTCTGCTAAGAAGAGTCACTCTTGCGCTCCCATTGCCATACACAGTGCAAATAGCACTCGCGTCTGTTCCCAGCAAGTACAGTGTATTGGACTGAAGAGAAGCTACTGTTCTGGTCAGTTTCCTAAGCAGAGTTGAACTAGATATGCCCCGTGTGTGTAGGAAGCACAGTTCTTTTGTTCTGAGCAAGCTCACTGTTCTGGCCCTATAGGAAACACAGGAGAGTAGAAGAGTGCTGTTTTCTCAAAAGCAGAGTGTGTTTCTTGCAAGGCGAGCTAGCGTTTGTTTCCCAGTCCTAAACGGAGTTGAATCCCATGCAGTTTCTGGTCCTACGAGCAAGAGTTGTTTTCTGCTAAGAAGAGTCACTCTTGCGCTCCCATTGCCATACACAGTGCAAATAGCACTCGCGTCTGTTCCCAGCAAGTACAGTGTATTGGACTGAAGAGAAGCTACTGTTCTGGTCAGTTTCCTAAGCAGAGTTGAACTAGATATGCCCCGTGTGTGTAGGAAGCACAGTTCTTTTGTTCTGAGCAAGCTCACTGTTCTGGCCCTATAGGAAACACAGGAGAGTAGAAGAGTGCTGTTTTCTCAAAAGCAGAGTGTGTTTCTTGCAAGGCGAGCTAGCGTTTGTTTCCCAGTCCTAAACGGAGTTGAATCCCATGCAGTTTCTGGTCCTACGAGCAAGAGTTGTTTTCTGCTAAGAAGAGTCACTCTTGCGCTCCCATTGCCATACACAGTGCAAATAGCACTCGCGTCTGTTCCCAGCAAGTACAGTGTATTGGACTGAAGAGAAGCTACTGTTCTTGTCAGTTTCCTAAGCAGAGTTGAACTAGATATGCCCCGTGTGTGTAGGAAGCACAGTTCTTTTGTTCTGAGCAAGCTCACTGTTCTGGCCCTATAGGAAACACAGGAGAGTAGAAGAGTGCTGTTTTCTCAAAAGCAGAGTGTGTTTCTTGCAAGGCGAGCTAGCATTTGTTTCCCAGTCCTAAACGGAGTTGAATCCCATGCAGTTTCTGGTCCTACGAGCAAGAGTTGTTTTCTGCAAAGAAGAGTCACTCTTGCGCTCCCATTGCCATACACAGTGCAAATAGCACTGGCGTCTGTTCCCAGCAAGTACAGTGTATTGGACTGAAGAGAAGCTACTGTTCTGGTCAGTTTCCTAAGCAGAGTTGAACTAGATATGCCCCGTGTGTGTAGGAAGCACAGTTCCTTTGTTCTGAGCAAGCTCAATGTTCTGGCCCTATAGGAAACACAGGAGAGTAGAAGAGTGCTGTTTTCTCAAAAGCAGAGTGTGTTTCTTGCAAGGCGAGCTAGCGTTTGTTTCCCAGTCCTAAACGGAGTTGAATCCCATGCAGTTTCTGGTCCTACGAGCAAGAGTTGTTTTCTGCTAAGAAGAGTCACTATTGCGCTCCCATTGCCATACACAGTGCAAATAGCACTCGCGTCTGTTCCCAGCAAGTACAGTGTATTGGACTGAAGAGAAGGTACTGTTCTGGTCAGTTTCCTAAGCAGAGTTGAACTAGATATGCCCCGTGTGTGTAGGAAGCACAGTTCCTTTGTTCTGAGCAAGCTCACTGTTCTGGCCCTATAGGAAACACAGGAGAGTAGAAGAGTGCTGTTTTCTCAAAAGCAGAGTGTGTTTCTTGCAAGGCGAGCTAGTGTTTGTTTCCCAGTCCTAAAAGGAGTTGAATCCCATGCAGTTTCTGGTCCTACGAGCAAGAGTTGTTTTCTGCTAAGAAGAGTCACTCTTGCGCTCCCATTGCCATACACAGTGCAAATAGCACTCGCGTCTGTTCCCAGCAAGTACAGTGTATTGGACTGAAGAGAAGCTACTGTTCTGGTCAGTTTCCTAAGCAGAGTTGAACTAGATATGCCCCGTGTGTGTAGGAAGCACAGTTCTTTTGTTCTGAGCAAGCTCACTGTTCTGGCCCTATAGGAAACACAGGAGAGGAGAAGAGTGCTGTTTTCTCAAAAGCAGAGTGTGTTTCTTGCAAGGCGAGCTAGCGTTTGTTTCCCAGTCCTAAACGGAGTTGAATCCCATGCAGTTTCTGGTCCTACGAGCAAGAGTTGTTTTCTGCTAAGAAGAGTCACTCTTGCGCTCCCATTGCCATACACAGTGCAAAGAGCACTCGCGTCTGTTCCCAGCAAGTACAGTGTATTGGACTGAAGAGAAGCTACTGTTCTGGTCAGTTTCCTAAGCAGAGTTGAACTAGATATGCCCCGTGTGTGTAGGAAGCACAGTTCTTTTGTTCTGAGCAAGCTCACTGTTCTGGCCCTATAGGAAACACAGGAGAGTAGAAGAGTGCTGTTTTCTCAAAGCAGAGTGTGTTTCTTGCAAGGCGAGCTAGCGTTTGTTTCCCAGTCCTAAACGGAGTTGAATCCCATGCAGTTTCTGGTCCTACGAGCAAGAGTTGTTTTCTGCTAAGAAGAGTCACTCTTGCGCTCCCATTGCCATACACAGTGCAAATAGCACTCGCGTCTGTTCCCAGCAAGTACAGTGTATTGGACTGAAGAGAAGCTACTGTTCTGGTCAGTTTCCTAAGCAGAGTTGAACTAGATATGCCCCGTGTGTGTAGGAAGCACAGTTCTTTTGTTCTGAGCAAGCTCACTGTTCTGGCCCTATAGGAAACACAGGAGAGTAGAAGAGTGCTGTTTTCTCAAAAGCAGAGTGTGTTTCTTGCAAGGCGAGCTAGCGTTTGTTTCCCAGTCCTAATACGGAGTTGAATCCCATGCAGTTTCTGGTCCTACGAGCAAGAGTTGTTTTCTGCTAAGAAGAGTCACTATTGCGCTCCCATTGCCATACACAGTGCAAATAGCACTCGCGTCTGTTCCCAGCAAGTACAGTGTATTGGACTGAAGAGAAGCTACTGTTCTGGTCAGTTTCCTAAGCAGAGTTGAACTAGATATGCCCCGTGTGTGTAGGAAGCACAGTTCTTTTGTTCTGAGCAAGCTCACTGTACTGGCCCTATAGGAAACACAGGAGAGAAGATGAGTGCTGTTTTCTCAAAAGCAGAGTGTGTTTCTTGCAAGGCGAGCTAGCGTTTGTTTCCCAGTCCTAAACGGAGTTGAATCCCATGCAGTTTCTGGTCCTACGAGCAAGAGTTGTTTTCTGCTAAGAAGAGTCACTCTTGCGCTCCCATTGCCATACACAGTGCAAATAGCACTCGCGTCTGTTCCCAGCAAGTACAGTGTATTGGACTGAAGAGAAGCTACTGTTCTGGTCAGTTTCCTAAGCAGAGTTGAACTAGATATGCCCCGTGTGTGTAGGAAGCACAGTTCTTTTGTTCTGAGCAAGCTCACTGTTCTGGCCCTATAGGAAACACAGGAGAGTAGAAGAGTGCTGTTTTCTCAAAAGCAGAGTGTGTTTCTTGCAAGGCGAGCTAGCGTTTGTTTCCCAGTCCTAAACGGAGTTGAATCCCATGCAGTTTCTGGTCCTACAAGCAAGAGTTGTTTTCTGCTAAGAAGAGTCACTATTGCGCTCCCATTGCCATACACAGTGCAAATAGCACTCGCGTCTGTTCCCAGGAAGTACAGTGTATTGGACTGAAGAGAAGCTACTGTTCTGGTCAGTTTCCTAAGCAGAGTTGAACTAGATATGCCCCGTGTGTGTAGGAAGCACAGTTCTTTTGTTCTGAGCAAGCTCACTGTTCTGGCCCTATAGGAAACACAGGAGAGAAGATGAGTGCTGTTTTCTCAAAAGCAGAGTGTGTTTCTTGCAAGGCGAGCTAGCGTTTGTTTCCCAGTCCTAAACGGAGTTGAATCCCATGCAGTTTCTGGTCCTACGAGCAAGAGTTGTTTTCTGCTAAGAAGAGTCACTCTTGCACTCCCATTGCCATACACAGTGCAAATAGCACTCGCGTCTGTTCCCAGCAAGTACAGTGTATTGGACTGAAGAGAAGGTACTGTTCTGGTCAGTTTCCTAAGCAGAGTTGAACTAGATATGCCCCGTGTGTGTAGGAAGCACAGTTCTTTTGTTCTGAGCAAGCTCACTGTTCTGGCCCTATAGGAAACACAGGAGAGTAGAAGAGTGCTGTTTTCTCAAAAGCAGAGTATGTTTCTTGCAAGGCGAGCTAGCGTTTGTTTCCCAGTCCTAAACGGAGTTGAATCCCATGCAGTTTCTGGTCCTACAAGCAAGAGTTGTTTTCTGCTAAGAAGAGTCACTCTTGTGCTCCCATTGCCATACACAGTGCAAATAGCACTCGCGTCTGTTCCCAGCAAGTACAGTGTATTGGACTGAAGAGAAGCTACTGTTCTGGTCAGTTTCCTAAGCAGAGTTGAACTAGATATGCCCCGTGTGTTTGGGAAGCACAGTTCTTTTGTTCTGAGCAAGCTCACTGTTCTGGCCCTATAGGAAACACAGGAGAGTAGAAGAGTGCTGTTTTCTCAAAAGCAGAGTGTGTTTCTCGCAAGGCGAGCTATCGTTTGTTTCCCAGTCCTAAAGGGAGTTGAATCCCATGCAGTTTCTGGTCCTACGAGCAAGAGTTGTTTTCTGCTAAGAAGAGTCACTCTTGCGCTCCCATTGCCATACACAGTGCAAATAGCACTCGCGTCTGTTCCCAGCAAGTACAGTGTATTGGACTGAAGAGAAGCTACTGTTCTGGTCAGTTTCCTAAGCAGAGTTGAACTAGATATGCCCCGTGTGTGTAGGAAGCACAGTTCTTTTGTTCTGAGCAAGCTCACTGTTCTGGCCCTATAGGAAACACAGGAGAGTAGAAGAGTGCTGTTTTCTCAAAAGCAGAGTGTGTTTCTTGCAAGGCGAGCTAGCGTTTGTTTCCCAGTCCTAAACGGAGTTGAATCCCATGCAGTTTCTGGTCCTACGAGCAAGAGTTGTTTTCTGCTAAGAAGAGTCACTCTTGCGCTCCCATTGCCATACACAGTGCAAATAGCACTCGCGTCTGTTCCTAGCAAGTACAGTGTATTGGACTGAAGAGAAGCTACTGTTCTTGTCAATTTCCTAAGCAGAGTTGAACTAGATATGCCCCGTGTGTGTAGGAAGCACAGTTCTTTTGTTCTGAGCAAGCTCACTGTTCTGGCCCTATAGGAAACACAGGAGAGTAGAAGAGTGCTGTTTTCTCAAAAGCAGAGTGTGTTTCTTGCAAGGCGAGCTAGCGTTTGTTTCCCAGTCCTAAACGGAGTTGAATCCCATGCAGTTTCTGGTCCTACGAGCAAGAGTTGTTTTCTGCTAAGAAGAGTCACTCTTGCGCTCCCATTGCCATACACAGTGCAAATAGCACTCGCGTCTGTTCCCAGCAAGTACAGTGTATTGGACTGAAGAGAAGCTACTGTTCTGGTCAGTTTCCTAAGCAGAGTTGAACTAGATATGCCCCGTGTGTGTAGGAAGCACAGTTCCTTTGTTCTGAGCAAGCTCACTGTTCTGGCCCTATAGGAAACACAGGAGAGTAGAAGAGTGCTGTTTTCTCAAAAGCAGAGTGTGTTTCTTGCAAGGCGAGCTAGTGTTTGTTTCCCAGTCCTAAAAGGAGTTGAATCCCATGCAGTTTCTGGTCCTACGAGCAAGAGTTGTTTTCTGCTAAGAAGAGTCACTATTGCGCTCCCATTGCCATACACAGTGCAAATAGCACTCGCGTCTGTTCCCAGCAAGTACAGTGTATTGGACTGAAGAGAAGCTACTGTTCTGGTCAGTTTCCTAAGCAGAGTTGAACTAGATATGCCCCGTGTGTGTAGGAAGCACAGTTCTTTTGTTCTGAGCAAGCTCACTGTTCTGGCCCTATAGGAAACACAGGAGAGTAGAAGAGTGCTGTTTTCTCAAAAGCAGAGTGTGTTTCTTGCAAGGCGAGCTAGCGTTTGTTTCCCAGTCCTAAACGGAGTTGAATCCCATGCAGTTTCTGGTCCTACGAGCAAGAGTTGTTTTCTGCTAAGAAGAGTCACTCTTGCGCTCCCATTGCCATACACAGTGCAAATAGCACTCGCGTCTGTTCCCAGCAAGTACAGTGTATTGGACTGAAGAGAAGCTACTGTTCTGGTCAGTTTCATAAGCAGAGTTGAACTAGATATGCCCCGTGTGTGTAGGAAGCACAGTTCTTTTGTTCTGAGCAAGCTCACTGTTCTGGCCCTATAGGAAACACAGGAGAGTAGAAGAGTGCTGTTTTCTCAAAAGCAGAGTGTGTTTCTTGCAAGGCGAGCTAGCGTTTGTTTCCCAGTCCTAAACGGAGTTGAATCCCATGCAGTTTCTGGTCCTACGAGCAAGAGTTGTTTTCTGCTAAGAAGAGTCACTCTTGCGCTCCCATTGCCATACACAGTGCAAATAGCACTCGCGTCTGTTCCCAGCAAGTACAGTGTATTGGACTGAAGAGAAGCTACTGTTCTGGTCAGTTTCCTAAGCAGAGTTGAACTAGATATGCCCCGTGTGTGTATGAAGCACAGTTCCTTTGTTCTGAGCAAGCTCAATGTTCTGGCCCTATAGGAAACACAGGAGAGTAGAAGAGTGCTGTTTTCTCAAAAGCAGAGTGTGTTTCTTGCAAGGCGAGCTAGCGTTTGTTTCCCAGTCCTAAACGGAGTTGAATCCCATGCAGTTTCTGGTCCTACGAGCAAGAGTTGTTTTCTGCTAAGAAGAGTCACTCTTGCGCTCCCATTGCCATACACAGTGCAAATAGCACTCGCGTCTGTTCCCAGCAAGTACAGTGTATTGGACTGAAGAGAAGCTACTGTTCTTGTCAGTTTCCTAAGCAGAGTTGAACTAGATATGCCCCGTGTGTGTAGGAAGCACAGTTCTTTTGTTCTGAGCAAGCTCACTGTTCTGGCCCTATAGGAAACACAGGAGAGTAGAAGAGTGCTGTTTTCTCAAAAGCAGAGTGTGTTTCTTGCAAGGCGAGCTAGCATTTGTTTCCCAGTCCTAAACGGAGTTGAATCCCATGCAGTTTCTGGTCCTACGAGCAAGAGTTGTTTTCTGCAAAGAAGAGTCACTCTTGCGCTCCCATTGCCATACACAGTGCAAATAGCACTGGCGTCTGTTCCCAGCAAGTACAGTGTATTGGACTGAAGAGAAGCTACTGTTCTGGTCAGTTTCCTAAGCAGAGTTGAACTAGATATGCCCCGTGTGTGTAGGAAGCACAGTTCCTTTGTTCTGAGCAAGCTCAATGTTCTGGCCCTATAGGAAACACAGGAGAGTAGAAGAGTGCTGTTTTCTCAAAAGCAGAGTGTGTTTCTTGCAAGGCGAGCTAGCGTTTGTTTCCCAGTCCTAAACGGAGTTGAATCCCATGCAGTTTCTGGTCCTACGAGCAAGAGTTGTTTTCTGCTAAGAAGAGTCACTATTGCGCTCCCATTGCCATACACAGTGCAAATAGCACTCGCGTCTGTTCCCAGCAAGTACAGTGTATTGGACTGAAGAGAAGGTACTGTTCTGGTCAGTTTCCTAAGCAGAGTTGAACTAGATATGCCCCGTGTGTGTAGGAAGCACAGTTCCTTTGTTCTGAGCAAGCTCACTGTTCTGGCCCTATAGGAAACACAGGAGAGTAGAAGAGTGCTGTTTTCTCAAAAGCAGAGTGTGTTTCTTGCAAGGCGAGCTAGTGTTTGTTTCCCAGTCCTAAAAGGAGTTGAATCCCATGCAGTTTCTGGTCCTACGAGCAAGAGTTGTTTTCTGCTAAGAAGAGTCACTCTTGCGCTCCCATTGCCATACACAGTGCAAATAGCACTCGCGTCTGTTCCCAGCAAGTACAGTGTATTGGACTGAAGAGAAGCTACTGTTCTGGTCAGTTTCCTAAGCAGAGTTGAACTAGATATGCCCCGTGTGTGTAGGAAGCACAGTTCTTTTGTTCTGAGCAAGCTCACTGTTCTGGCCCTATAGGAAACACAGGAGAGGAGAAGAGTGCTGTTTTCTCAAAAGCAGAGTGTGTTTCTTGCAAGGCGAGCTAGCGTTTGTTTCCCAGTCCTAAACGGAGTTGAATCCCATGCAGTTTCTGGTCCTACGAGCAAGAGTTGTTTTCTGCTAAGAAGAGTCACTCTTGCGCTCCCATTGCCATACACAGTGCAAAGAGCACTCGCGTCTGTTCCCAGCAAGTACAGTGTATTGGACTGAAGAGAAGCTACTGTTCTGGTCAGTTTCCTAAGCAGAGTTGAACTAGATATGCCCCGTGTGTGTAGGAAGCACAGTTCTTTTGTTCTGAGCAAGCTCACTGTTCTGGCCCTATAGGAAACACAGGAGAGTAGAAGAGTGCTGTTTTCTCAAAGCAGAGTGTGTTTCTTGCAAGGCGAGCTAGCGTTTGTTTCCCAGTCCTAAACGGAGTTGAATCCCATGCAGTTTCTGGTCCTACGAGCAAGAGTTGTTTTCTGCTAAGAAGAGTCACTCTTGCGCTCCCATTGCCATACACAGTGCAAATAGCACTCGCGTCTGTTCCCAGCAAGTACAGTGTATTGGACTGAAGAGAAGCTACTGTTCTGGTCAGTTTCCTAAGCAGAGTTGAACTAGATATGCCCCGTGTGTGTAGGAAGCACAGTTCTTTTGTTCTGAGCAAGCTCACTGTTCTGGCCCTATAGGAAACACAGGAGAGTAGAAGAGTGCTGTTTTCTCAAAAGCAGAGTGTGTTTCTTGCAAGGCGAGCTAGCGTTTGTTTCCCAGTCCTAAACGGAGTTGAATCCCATGCAGTTTCTGGTCCTACGAGCAAGAGTTGTTTTCTGCTAAGAAGAGTCACTATTGCGCTCCCATTGCCATACACAGTGCAAATAGCACTCGCGTCTGTTCCCAGCAAGTACAGTGTATTGGACTGAAGAGAAGCTACTGTTCTGGTCAGTTTCCTAAGCAGAGTTGAACTAGATATGCCCCGTGTGTGTAGGAAGCACAGTTCTTTTGTTCTGAGCAAGCTCACTGTTCTGGCCCTATAGGAAACACAGGAGAGAAGATGAGTGCTGTTTTCTCAAAAGCAGAGTGTGTTTCTTGCAAGGCGAGCTAGCGTTTGTTTCCCAGTCCTAAACGGAGTTGAATCCCATGCAGTTTCTGGTCCTACGAGCAAGAGTTGTTTTCTGCTAAGAAGAGTCACTCTTGCGCTCCCATTGCCATACACAGTGCAAATAGCACTCGCGTCTGTTCCCAGCAAGTACAGTGTATTGGACTGAAGAGAAGCTACTGTTCTGGTCAGTTTCCTAAGCAGAGTTGAACTAGATATGCCCCGTGTGTGTAGGAAGCACAGTTCTTTTGTTCTGAGCAAGCTCACTGTTCTGGCCCTATAGGAAACACAGGAGAGTAGAAGAGTGCTGTTTTCTCAAAAGCAGAGTGTGTTTCTTGCAAGGCGAGCTAGCGTTTGTTTCCCAGTCCTAAACGGAGTTGAATCCCATGCAGTTTCTGGTCCTACGAGCAAGAGTTGTTTTCTGCTAAGAAGAGTCACTATTGCGCTCCCATTGCCATACACAGTGCAAATAGCACTCGCGTCTGTTCCCAGGAAGTACAGTGTATTGGACTGAAGAGAAGCTACTGTTCTGGTCAGTTTCCTAAGCAGAGTTGAACTAGATATGCCCCGTGTGTGTAGGAAGCACAGTTCTTTTGTTCTGAGCAAGCTCACTGTTCTGGCCCTATAGGAAACACAGGAGAGAAGATGAGTGCTGTTTTCTCAAAAGCAGAGTGTGTTTCTTGCAAGGCGAGCTAGCGTTTGTTTCCCAGTCCTAAACGGAGTTGAATCCCATGCAGTTTCTGGTCCTACGAGCAAGAGTTGTTTTCTGCTAAGAAGAGTCACTCTTGTGCTCCCATTGCCATACACAGTGCAAATAGCACTCGCGTCTGTTCCCAGCAAGTACAGTGTATTGGACTGAAGAGAAGGTACTGTTCTGGTCAGTTTCCTAAGCAGAGTTGAACTAGATATGCCCCGTGTGTGTAGGAAGCACAGTTCTTTTGTTCTGAGCAAGCTCACTGTTCTGGCCCTATAGGAAACACAGGAGAGTAGAAGAGTGCTGTTTTCTCAAAAGCAGAGTATGTTTCTTGCAAGGCGAGCTAGCGTTTGTTTCCCAGTCCTAAACGGAGTTGAATCCCATGCAGTTTCTGGTCCTACAAGCAAGAGTTGTTTTCTGCTAAGAAGAGTCACTCTTGTGCTCCCATTGCCATACACAGTGCAAATAGCACTCGCGTCTGTTCCCAGCAAGTACAGTGTATTGGACTGAAGAGAAGCTACTGTTCTGGTCAGTTTCCTAAGCAGAGTTGAACTAGATATGCCCCGTGTGTTTGGGAAGCACAGTTCTTTTGTTCTGAGCAAGCTCACTGTTCTGGCCCTATAGGAAACACAGGAGAGTAGAAGAGTGCTGTTTTCTCAAAAGCAGAGTGTGTTTCTCGCAAGGCGAGCTATCGTTTGTTTCCCAGTCCTAAACGGAGTTGAATCCCATGCAGTTTCTGGTCCTACGAGCAAGAGTTGTTTTCTGCTAAGAAGAGTCACTATTGCGCTCCCATTGCCATACACAGTGCAAATAGCACTCGCGTCTGTTCCCAGCAAGTACAGTGTATTGGACTGAAGAGAAGCTACTGTTCTGGTCAGTTTCCTAAGCAGAGTTGAACTAGATATGCCCCGTGTGTGTAGGAAGCACAGTTCTTTTGTTCTGAGCAAGCTCACTGTTCTGGCCCTATAGGAAACACAGGAGAGTAGAAGAGTGCTGTTTTCTCAAAAGCAGAGTGTGTTTCTTGCAAGGCGAGCTAGCGTTTGTTTCCCAGTCCTAAACGGAGTTGAATCCCATGCAGTTTCTGGTCCTACGAGCAAGAGTTGTTTTCTGCTAAGAAGAGTCACTCTTGCGCTCCCATTGCCATACACAGTGCAAATAGCACTCGCGTCTGTTCCTAGCAAGTACAGTGTATTGGACTGAAGAGAAGCTACTGTTCTTGTCAATTTCCTAAGCAGAGTTGAACTAGATATGCCCCGTGTGTGTAGGAAGCACAGTTCTTTTGTTCTGAGCAAGCTCACTGTTCTGGCCCTATAGGAAACACAGGAGAGTAGAAGAGTGCTGTTTTCTCAAAAGCAGAGTGTGTTTCTTGCAAGGCGAGCTAGCGTTTGTTTCCCAGTCCTAAACGGAGTTGAATCCCATGCAGTTTCTGGTCCTACGAGCAAGAGTTGTTTTCTGCTAAGAAGAGTCACTCTTGCGCTCCCATTGCCATACACAGTGCAAATAGCACTCGCGTCTGTTCCCAGCAAGTACAGTGTATTGGACTGAAGAGAAGCTACTGTTCTGGTCAGTTTCCTAAGCAGAGTTGAACTAGATATGCCCCGTGTGTGTAGGAAGCACAGTTCCTTTGTTCTGAGCAAGCTCACTGTTCTGGCCCTATAGGAAACACAGGAGAGTAGAAGAGTGCTGTTTTCTCAAAAGCAGAGTGTGTTTCTTGCAAGGCGAGCTAGTGTTTGTTTCCCAGTCCTAAAAGGAGTTGAATCCCATGCAGTTTCTGGTCCTACGAGCAAGAGTTGTTTTCTGCTAAGAAGAGTCACTATTGCGCTCCCATTGCCATACACAGTGCAAATAGCACTCGCGTCTGTTCCCAGCAAGTACAGTGTATTGGACTGAAGAGAAGCTACTGTTCTGGTCAGTTTCCTAAGCAGAGTTGAACTAGATATGCCCCGTGTGTGTAGGAAGCACAGTTCTTTTGTTCTGAGCAAGCTCACTGTTCTGGCCCTATAGGAAACACAGGAGAGTAGAAGAGTGCTGTTTTCTCAAAAGCAGAGTGTGTTTCTTGCAAGGCGAGCTAGCGTTTGTTTCCCAGTCCTAAACGGAGTTGAATCCCATGCAGTTTCTGGTCCTACGAGCAAGAGTTGTTTTCTGCTAAGAAGAGTCACTATTGCGCTCCCATTGCCATACACAGTGCAAATAGCACTCGCGTCTGTTCCCAGCAAGTACAGTGTATTGGACTGAAGAGAAGCTACTGTTCTGGTCAGTTTCATAAGCAGAGTTGAACTAGATATGCCCCGTGTGTGTAGGAAGCACAGTTCTTTTGTTCTGAGCAAGCTCACTGTTCTGGCCCTATAGGAAACACAGGAGAGTAGAAGAGTGCTGTTTTCTCAAAAGCAGAGTGTGTTTCTTGCAAGGCGAGCTAGCGTTTGTTTCCCAGTCCTAAACGGAGTTGAATCCCATGCAGTTTCTGGTCCTACGAGCAAGAGTTGTTTTCTGCTAAGAAGAGTCACTCTTGCGCTCCCATTGCCATACACAGTGCAAATAGCACTCGCGTCTGTTCCCAGCAAGTACAGTGTATTGGACTGAAGAGAAGCTACTGTTCTGGTCAGTTTCCTAAGCAGAGTTGAACTAGATATGCCCCGTGTGTGTATGAAGCACAGTTCCTTTGTTCTGAGCAAGCTCAATGTTCTGGCCCTATAGGAAACACAGGAGAGTAGAAGAGTGCTGTTTTCTCAAAAGCAGAGTGTGTTTCTTGCAAGGCGAGCTAGCGTTTGTTTCCCAGTCCTAAACGGAGTTGAATCCCATGCAGTTTCTGGTCCTACGAGCAAGAGTTGTTTTCTGCTAAGAAGAGTCACTATTGTGCTCCCATTGCCATACACAGTGCAAATAGCACTCGCGTCTGTTCCCAGCAAGTACAGTGTATTGGACTGAAGAGAAGCTACTGTTCTGGTCAGTTTCCTAAGCAGAGTTGAACTAGATATGCCCCGTGTGTGTAGGAAGCACAGTTCCTTTGTTCTGAGCAAGCTCACTGTTCTGGCCCTATAGGAAACACAGGAGAGTAGAAGAGTGCTGTTTTCTCAAAAGCAGAGTGTGTTTCTTGCAAGGCGAGCTAGTGTTTGTTTCCCAGTCCTAAAAGGAGTTGAATCCCATGCAGTTTCTGGTCCTACTAGCAAGAGTTGTTTTCTGCTAAGAAGAGTCACTCTTGCGCTCCCATTGCCATACACAGTGCAAATAGCACTCGCGTCTGTTCCCAGCAAGTACAGTGTATTGGACTGAAGAGAAGCTACTGTTCTGGTCAGTTTCCTAAGCAGAGTTGAACTAGATATGCCCCGTGTGTGTAGGAAGCACAGTTCTTTTGTTCTGAGCAAGCTCACTGTTCTGGCCCTATAGGAAACACAGGAGAGTAGAAGAGTGCTGTTTTCTCAAAAGCAGAGTGTGTTTCTTGCAAGGCGAGCTAGCGTTTGTTTCCCAGTCCTAAACGGAGTTGAATCCCATGCAGTTTCTGGTCCTACGAGCAAGAGTTGTTTTCTGCTAAGAAGAGTCACTCTTGCGCTCCCATTGCCATACACAGTGCAAATAGCACTCGCGTCTGTTCCCAGCAAGTACAGTGTATTGGACTGAAGAGAAGCTACTGTTCTTGTCAGTTTCCTAAGCAGAGTTGAACTAGATATGCCCCGTGTGTGTAGGAAGCACAGTTCTTTTGTTCTGAGCAAGCTCACTGTTCTGGCCCTATAGGAAACACAGGAGAGTAGAAGAGTGCTGTTTTCTCAAAAGCAGAGTGTGTTTCTTGCAAGGCGAGCTAGCGTTTGTTTCCCAGTCCTAAACGGAGTTGAATCCCATGCAGTTTCTGGTCCTACGAGCAAGAGTTGTTTTCTGCTAAGAAGAGTCACTCTTGCGCTCCCATTGCCATACACAGTGCAAATAGCACTCGCGTCTGTTCCCAGCAAGTACAGTGTATTGGACTGAAGAGAAGCTACTGTTCTGGTCAGTTTCCTAAGCAGAGTTGAACTAGATATGCCCCGTGTGTGTAGGAAGCACAGTTCTTTTGTTCTGAGCAAGCTCACTGTTCTGGCCCTATAGGAAACACAGGAGAGTAGAAGAGTGCTGTTTTCTGAAAAGCAGAGTGTGTTTCTTGCAAGGCGAGCTAGCGTTTGTTTCCCAGTCCTAAACGGAGTTGAATCCCATGCAGTTTCTGGTCCTACGAGCAAGAGTTGTTTTCTGCTAAGAAGAGTCACTCTTGCGCTCCCATTGCCATACACAGTGCAAATAGCACTTGCGTCTGTTCCCAGCAAGTACAGTGTATTGGACTGAAGAGAAGCTACTGTTCTTGTCAGTTTCCTAAGCAGAGTTGAACTAGATATGCCCCGTGTGTGTAGGAAGCACAGTTCTTTTGTTCTGAGCAAGCTCACTGTTCTGGCCCTATAGGAAACACAGGAGAGTAGAAGAGTGCTGTTTTCTCAAAAGCAGAGTGTGTTTCTTGCAAGGCGAGCTAGCGTTTGTTTCCCAGTCCTAAACGGAGTTGAATCCCATGCAGTTTCTGGTCCTACGAGCAAGAGTTGTTTTCTGCTAAGAAGAGTCACTCTTGCGCTCCCATTGCCATACACAGTGCAAATAGCACTCGCGTCTGTTCCCAGCAAGTACAGTGTATTGGACTGAAGAGAAGCTACTGTTCTGGTCAGTTTCCTAAGCAGAGTTGAACTAGATATGCCCCGTGTGTGTAGGAAGCACAGTTCTTTTGTTCTGAGCAAGCTCACTGTTCTGGCCCTATAGGAAACACAGGAGAGTAGAAGAGTGCTGTTTTCTCAAAAGCAGAGTGTGTTTCTTGCAAGGCGAGCTAGCGTTTGTTTCCCAGTCCTAAACGGAGTTGAATCCCATGCAGTTTCTGGTCCTACGAGCAAGAGTTGTTTTCTGCTAAGAAGAGTCACTCTTGCGCTCCCATTGCCATACACAGTGCAAATAGCACTCGCGTCTGTTCCCAGCAAGTACAGTGTATTGGACTGAAGAGAAGCTACTGTTCTTGTCAATTTCCTAAGCAGAGTTGAACTAGATATGCCCCGTGTGTGTAGGAAGCACAGTTCTTTTGTTCTGAGCAAGCTCACTGTTCTGGCCCTATAGGAAACACAGGAGAGTAGAAGAGTGCTGTTTTCTCAAAAGCAGAGTGTGTTTCTTGCAAGGCGAGCTAGCGTTTGTTTCCCAGTCCTAAACGGAGTTGAATCCCATGCAGTTTCTGGTCCTACGAGCAAGAGTTGTTTTCTGCTAAGAAGAGTCACTCTTGCGCTCCCATTGCCATACACAGTGCAAATAGCACTCGCGTCTGTTCCCAGCAAGTACAGTGTATTGGACTGAAGAGAAGCTACTGTTCTGGTCAGTTTCCTAAGCAGAGTTGAACTAGATATGCCCCGTGTGTGTAGGAAGCACAGTTCTTTTGTTCTGAGCAAGCTCACTGTTCTGGCCCTATAGGAAACACAGGAGAGTAGAAGAGTGCTGTTTTCTGAAAAGCAGAGTGTGTTTCTTGCAAGGCGAGCTAGCGTTTGTTTCCCAGTCCTAAACGGAGTTGAATCCCATGCAGTTTCTGGTCCTACGAGCAAGAGTTGTTTTCTGCTAAGAAGAGTCACTCTTGCGCTCCCATTGCCATACACAGTGCAAATAGCACTCGCGTCTGTTCCCAGCAAGTACAGTGTATTGGACTGAAGAGAAGCTACTGTTCTTGTCAGTTTCCTAAGCAGAGTTGAACTAGATATGCCCCGTGTGTGTAGGAAGCACAGTTCTTTTGTTCTGAGCAAGCTCACTGTTCTGGCCCTATAGGAAACACAGGAGAGTAGAAGAGTGCTGTTTTCTCAAAAGCAGAGTGTGTTTCTTGCAAGGCGAGCTAGCGTTTGTTTCCCAGTCCTAAACGGAGTTGAATCCCATGCAGTTTCTGGTCCTACGAGCAAGAGTTGTTTTCTGCTAAGAAGAGTCACTCTTGCGCTCCCATTGCCATACACAGTGCAAATAGCACTCGCGTCTGTTCCCAGCAAGTACAGTGTATTGGACTGAAGAGAAGCTACTGTTCTGGTCAGTTTCCTAAGCAGAGTTGAACTAGATATGCCCCGTGTGTGTAGGAAGCACAGTTCTTTTGTTCTGAGCAAGCTCACTGTTCTGGCCCTATAGGAAACACAGGAGAGTAGAAGAGTGCTGTTTTCTCAAAAGCAGAGTGTGTTTCTTGCAAGGCGAGCTAGCGTTTGTTTCCCAGTCCTAAACGGAGTTGAATCCCATGCAGTTTCTGGTCCTACGAGCAAGAGTTGTTTTCTGCTAAGAAGAGTCACTCTTGCGCTCCCATTGCCATACACAGTGCAAATAGCACTCGCGTCTGTTCCTAGCAAGTACAGTGTATTGGACTGAAGAGAAGCTACTGTTCTTGTCAATTTCCTAAGCAGAGTTGAACTAGATATGCCCCGTGTGTGTAGGAAGCACAGTTCTTTTGTTCTGAGCAAGCTCACTGTTCTGGCCCTATAGGAAACACAGGAGAGTAGAAGAGTGCTGTTTTCTCAAAAGCAGAGTGTGTTTCTTGCAAGGCGAGCTAGCGTTTGTTTCCCAGTCCTAAACGGAGTTGAATCCCATGCAGTTTCTGGTCCTACGAGCAAGAGTTGTTTTCTGCTAAGAAGAGTCACTCTTGTGCTCCCATTGCCATACACAGTGCAAATAGCACTCGCGTCTGTTCCCAGCAAGTACAGTGTATTGGACTGAAGAGAAGCTACTGTTCTGGTCAGTTTCCTAAGCAGAGTTGAACTAGATATGCCCCGTGTGTGTAGGAAGCACAGTTCCTTTGTTCTGAGCAAGCTCACTGTTCTGGCCCTATAGGAAACACAGGAGAGTAGAAGAGTGCTGTTTTCTCAAAAGCAGAGTGTGTTTCTTGCAAGGCGAGCTAGTGTTTGTTTCCCAGTCCTAAAAGGAGTTGAATCCCATGCAGTTTCTGGTCCTACGAGCAAGAGTTGTTTTCTGCTAAGAAGAGTCACTATTGCGCTCCCATTGCCATACACAGTGCAAATAGCACTCGCGTCTGTTCCCAGCAAGTACAGTGTATTGGACTGAAGAGAAGCTACTGTTCTGGTCAGTTTCCTAAGCAGAGTTGAACTAGATATGCCCCGTGTGTGTAGGAAGCACAGTTCTTTTGTTCTGAGCAAGCTCACTGTTCTGGCCCTATAGGAAACACAGGAGAGTAGAAGAGTGCTGTTTTCTCAAAAGCAGAGTGTGTTTCTTGCAAGGCGAGCTAGCGTTTGTTTCCCAGTCCTAAACGGAGTTGAATCCCATGCAGTTTCTGGTCCTACGAGCAAGAGTTGTTTTCTGCTAAGAAGAGTCACTATTGCACTCCCATTGCCATACACAGTGCAAATAGCACTCGCGTCTGTTCCCAGCAAGTACAGTGTATTGGACTGAAGAGAAGCTACTGTTCTGGTCAGTTTCCTAAGCAGAGTTGAACTAGATATGCCCCGTGTGTGTAGGAAGCACAGTTCCTTTGTTCTGAGCAAGCTCAATGTTCTGGCCCTATAGGAAACACAGGAGAGTAGAAGAGTGCTGTTTTCTCAAAAGCAGAGTGTGTTTCTTGCAAGGCGAGCTAGCGTTTGTTTCCCAGTCCTAAACGGAGTTGAATCCCATGCAGTTTCTGGTCCTACGAGCAAGAGTTGTTTTCTGCTAAGAAGAGTCACTCTTGCGCTCCCATTGCCATACACAGTGCAAATAGCACTCGCGTCTGTTCCCAGCAAGTACAGTGTATTGGACTGAAGAGAAGCTACTGTTCTGGTCAGTTTCCTAAGCAGAGTTGAACTAGATATGCCCCGTGTGTTTGGGAAGCACAGTTCTTTTGTTCTGAGCAAGCTCACTGTTCTGGCCCTATAGGAAACACAGGAGAGTAGAAGAGTGCTGTTTTCTCAAAAGCAGAGTGTGTTTCTTGCAAGGCGAGCTAGCGTTTGTTTCCCAGTCCTAAACGGAGTTGAATCCCATGCAGTTTCTGGTCCTACGAGCAAGAGTTGTTTTCTGCTAAGAAGAGTCACTCTTGCGCTCCCATTGCCATACACAGTGCAAATAGCACTCGCGTCTGTTCCCAGCAAGTACAGTGTATTGGACTGCAGAGAAGCTACTGTTCTGGTCAGTTTCCTAAGCAGAGTTGAACTAGATATGCCCCGTGTGTGTAGGAAGCACAGTTCTTTTGTTCTGAGCAAGCTCACTGTTCTGGCCCTATAGGAAACACAGGAGAGTAGAAGAGTGCTGTTTTCTCAAAAGCAGAGTGTGTTTCTTGCAAGGCGAGCTAGCGTTTGTTTTCCAGTCCTAAACGGAGTTGTATCCCATGCAGTTTCCGGAACTACGAGCAAGAGTTGTTTTCTGCTAAGAAGAGTCACTCTTGCGCTCCCATTGCCATACACAGTGCAAATAGCACTCGCGTCTGTTCCCAGCAAGTACAGTGTATTGGACTGCAGAGAAGCTACTGTTCTGGTCAGTTTCCTAAGCAGAGTTGAACTAGATATGCCCCGTGTGTAGGAAGCACAGTTCTTTTGTTCTGAGCAAGCTCACTGTTCTGGCCCTATAGGAAACACAGGAGAGTAGAAGAGTGCTGTTTTCTCAAAAGCAGAGTGTGTTTCTTGCAAGGCGAGCTAGCGTTTGTTTCCCAGTCCTAAACGGAGTTGAATCCCATGCAGTTTCTGGTCCTACGAGCAAGAGTTGTTTTCTGCTAAGAAGAGTCACTATTGCGCTCCCATTGCCATACACAGTGCAAATAGCACTCGCGTCTGTTCCCAGCAAGTACAGTGTATTGGACTGAAGAGAAGCTACTGTTCTTGTCAGTTTCCTAAGCAGAGTTGAACTAGATATGCCCCGTGTGTGTAGGAAGCACAGTTCTTTTTTCTGAGCAAGCTCACTGTTCTGGCCCTATAGGAAACACAGGAGAGTAGAAGAGTGCTGTTTTCTCAAAAGCAGAGTGTGTTTCTTGCAAGGCGAGCTAGCGTTTGTTTCCCAGTCCTAAACAGAGTTGAATCCCATGCAGTTTCCGGTCCTACGAGCAAGAGTTGTTTTCTGCTAAGAAGAGTCACTATTGCGCTCCCATTGCCATACACAGTGCAAATAGCACTCGCGTCTGTTCCCAGCAAGTACAGTGTATTGGACTGAAGAGAAGCTACTGTTCTTGTCAGTTTCCTAAGCAGAGTTGAACTAGATATGCCCCGTGTGTGTAGGAAGCACAGTTCTTTTGTTCTGAGCAAGCTCACTGTTCTGGCCCTATAGGAAACACAGGAGAGAAGATGAGTGCTGTTTTCTCAAAAGCAGAGTGTGTTTCTTGCAAGGCGAGCTAGCGTTTGTTTCCCAGTCCTAAACGGAGTTGAATCCCTTGCAGTTTCTAGTCCTACGAGCAAGAGTTGTTTTCTGCTAAGAAGAGTCACTCTTGCGCTCCCATTGCCATACACAGTGCAAATAGCACTCGCGTCTGTTCCCAGCAAGTACAGTGTATTGGACTGAAGAGAAGCTACTGTTCTGGTCAGTTTCCTAAGCAGAGTTGAACTAGATATGCCCCGTGTGTGTAGGAAGCACAGTTCTTTTGTTCTGAGCAAGCTCACTGTTCTGGCCCTATAGGAAACACAGGAGAGTAGAAGAGTGCTGTTTTCTCAAAAGCAGAGTGTGTTTCTTGCAAGGCGAGCTAGCGTTTGTTTCCCAGTCCTAAACGGAGTTGAATCCCATGCAGTTTCTGGTCCTACGAGCAAGAGTTGTTTTCTGCTAAGAAGAGTCACTCTTGCGCTCCCATTGCCATACACAGTGCAAATAGCACTCGCGTCTGTTCCCAGCAAGTACAGTGTATTGGACTGAAGAGAAGCTACTGTTCTGGTCAGTTTCCTAAGCAGAGTTGAACTAGATATGCCCCGTGTGTTTGGGAAGCACAGTTCTTTTGTTCTGAGCAAGCTCACTGTTCTGGCCCTATAGGAAACACAGGAGAGTAGAAGAGTGCTGTTTTCTCAAAAGCAGAGTGTGTTTCTTGCAAGGCGAGCTAGCGTTTGTTTCCCAGTCCTAAACGGAGTTGAATCCCATGCAGTTTCTGGTCCTACGAGCAAGAGTTGTTTTCTGCTAAGAAGAGTCACTCTTGCGCTCCCATTGCCATACACAGTGCAAATAGCACTCGCGTCTGTTCCCTGCAAGTACAGTGTATTGGACTGAAGAGAAGCTACTGTTCTGGTCAGTTTCCTAAGCAGAGTTGAACTAGATATGCCCCGTGTGTGTAGGAAGCACACTTCTTTTGTTCTGAGCAAGCTCACTGTTCTGGCCCTATAGGAAACACAGGAGAGTAGAAGAGTGCTGTTTTCTCAAAAGCAGAGTGTGTTTCTTGCAAGGCGAGCTAGCGTTTGTTTCCCAGTCCTAAACGGAGTTGAATCCCATGCAGTTTCTGGTCCTACGAGCAAGAGTTGTTTTCTGCTAAGAAGAGTCACTCTTGTGCTCCCATTGCCATACACAGTGCAAATAGCACTCGCGTCTGTTCCCAGCAAGTACAGTGTATTGGACTGAAGAGAAGCTACTGTTCTTGTCAGTTTCCTAAGCAGAGTTGAACTAGATATGCCCCGTGTGTGTAGGAAGCACAGTTCTTTTGTTCTGAGCAAGCTCACTGTTCTGGCCCTATAGGAAACACAGGAGAGTAGAAGAGTGCTGTTTTCTCAAAAGCAGAGTGTGTTTCTTGCAAGGCGAGCTAGCGTTTGTTTCCCAGTCCTAAACAGAGTTGAATCCCATGCAGTTTCCAGTCCTACGAGCAAGAGTTGTTTTCTGCTAAGAAGAGTCACTATTGCGCTCCCATTGCCATACACAGTGCAAATAGCACTCGCGTCTGTTCCCAGCAAGTACAGTGTATTGGACTGAAGAGAAGCTACTGTTCTGGTCAGTTTCCTAAGCAGAGTTGAACTAGATATGCCCCGTGTGTGTAGGAAGCACAGTTCCTTTGTTCTGAGCAAGCTCACTGTTCTGGCCCTATAGGAAACACAGGAGAGTAGAAGAGTGCTGTTTTCTCAAAAGCAGAGTGTGTTTCTTGCAAGGCGAGCTAGTGTTTGTTTCCCAGTCCTAAACGGAGTTGAATCCCATGCAGTTTCTGGTCCTACGAGCAAGAGTTGTTTTCTGCTAAGAAGAGTCACTATTGCGCTCCCATTGCCATACACAGTGCAAATAGCACTCGCGTCTGTTCCCAGCAATTACAGTGTATTGGACTGAAGAGAAGCTACTGTTCTTGTCAGTTTCCTAAGCAGAGTTGAACTAGATATGCCCCGTGTGTGTAGGAAGCACAGTTCTTTTGTTCTGAACAAGCTCAATGTTCTGTCCCTGTAGGAAACACAGGAGAGTAGAAGAGTGCTGTTTACTCAAAAGCAGAGTGTGTTTCTTGTAAGGCGAGCTAGCGTTTGTTTCCCAGTCCTAAACGGAGTTGAATCCCATGCAGTTTCTGGTCCTACGAGCAAGAGTTGTTTTCTGCTAAGAGGAGTCACTATTGCGCTCCCATTGCCATACACAGTGCAAATAGCACTCGCGTCTGTTCCCAGCAAGTACAGTGTATTGGACTGAAGAGAAGCTACTGTTCTTGTCAGTTTCCTAAGCAGAGTTGAACTAGATATGCCCCGTGTGTGTAGGAAGCACAGTTCTTTTGTTCTGAGCAAGCTCACTATTCTGGCCCTATAGGAAACACAGGAGAGTAGAAGAGTGCTGTTTTCTCAAAAGCAGAGTGTGTTTCTTGCAAGGCGAGCTAGCGTTTGTTTCCCAGTCCTAAACGGAGTTGAATCCCATGCAGTTTCCGGTTCTACGAGCAAGAGTTGTTTTCTGCTAAGAAGAGTCACTATTGCGCTCCCATTGCCATACACTGTGCAAATAGCACTCGCGTCTGTTCCCAGCAAGTACCGTGTATTGGACTGAAGAGAAGCTACTGTTCTTGTCAGTTTCCTAAGCAGAGTTGAACTAGATATGCCCCGTGTGTGTAGGAAGCACAATTCTTTTGTTCTGAGCAAGCTCAATGTTCTGGCCTTATAGGAAACACAAGAGAGTAGAAGAGTGCTGTTTTCTCAAAAGCAGAGTGTGTTTCTTGCAAGGCGAGCTAGCGTTTATTTCCCAGTCCTAAACGGAGTTGAATTCCATGCAGTTTCTGGTCCTACTAGCAAGAGTTGTTTTCTGCAAAGAAGAGTCACTATTGGGCTCCCATTGCCATACACAGTACAAATAGCACTCGCGTCTGTTCCCAGCAAGTACAGTGTATTGGACTGAAGAGAAGCTACTGTTCTTGTCAGTTTCCTAAGCAGAGTTGAACTAGATATGCCCCGTGTGTGTAGGAAGCACAGTTCTTTTGTTCTGAGCAAGCTCACTGTTCTGGCCCTATAGGAAACACAGGAGAGTAGAAGAGTGCTGTTTTCTCAAAAGCAGAGTGTGTTTCTTGCAAGGCGAGCTAGCGTTTGTTTCCCAGTCCTAAACGGAGTTGAATCCCATGCAGTTTCTGGTCCTACGAGCAAGAGTTGTTTTCTGCTAAGAAGAGTCACTATTGCGCTCCCATTGCCATACACAGTGCAAATAGCACTCGCGTCTGTTCCCAGCAAGTACAGTGTATTGGACTGAAGAGAAGCTACTGTTCTTGTCAGTTTCCTAAGCAGAGTTGAACTAGATATGCCCCGTGTGTGTAGGAAGCACAGTTCTTTTGTTCTGAGCAAGCTCACTATTCTGACCCTATAGGAAACACAGGAGAGTAGAAGAGTGCTGTTTTCTCAAAAGCAGAGTGTGTTTCTCTCAAGGCGAGCTAGCGTTTGTTTCCCAGTCCTAAACGGAGTTGAATCCCATGCAGATTCTGGTCCTACGATCAAGAGTTGTTTTCTGCTAAGAAGAGTCACTATTGCGCTCCCATTGCCATACACAGTGCAAATAGCACTGGCGTCTGTTCCCAGCAAGTACAGTGTATTGGACTGAAGAGAAGCTACTGTTCTTGTCAGTTTCCTAAGCAGAGTTGAACTAGATATGCCCCGTGTGTGTAGGAAGCACAGTTCTTTTGTTCTGAGCAAGCTCACTGTTCTGGCCCTATAGGAAGCACAGGAGAGTAGAAGAGTGCTGTTTTCTCAAAAGCAGAGTGTGTTTCTTGCAAGGCGAGCTAGCGTTTGTTTCCCAGTCCTAAACGGAGTTGAATCCCATGCAGTTTCGGTTCCTACGAGCAAGAGTTGTTTTCTGCTAAGAAGAGTCAATATTGTGCTCCCATTGCCATACACTGTGCAAATAGCACTCGCGTCTGTTCCCAGCAAGTACAGTGTATTGGACTGAAGAGAAGCTACTGTTCTTGTCAGTTTCCTAAGCAGAGTTGAACTAGATATGCCCCATGTGTGTAGGAAGCACAGTTCTTTTGTTCTGAGCAAGCTCACTGTTCTGGCCTTATAGGAAACACAGGAGAGTAGAAGAGTGCTCTTTTCTCAAAAGCAGAGTGTGTTTCTTGCAAGGCGAGCTAGCGTTTGTTTCCCAGTCCTAAATGGAGTTGAATCCCATGCAGTTTCTGGTCCAACGAGCAACATTTGTTTTCTGCTAAGAAGAGTCACTATTGCGCTCCCATTGCCATACACAGTGCAAATAGCACTCGCGTCTGTTCCCAGCAATTACAGTGTATTGGACTGAAGAGAAGCTACTGTTCTGGTCAGTTTCCTAAGCAGAGTTGAACTAGATATGCCCCGTGTGTGTAGGAAGCACAGTTCTTTTGTTCTGAACAAGCTCAATGTTCTGTCCCTATAGGAAACACAGGAGAGTAGAAGAGTGCTGTTTACTCAAAAGCAGAGTGTGTTTCTTGTAAGGCGAGCTAGCGTTTGTTTCCCAGTCCTAAACGGAGTTGAATCCCATGCAGTTTCTGGTCCTACGAGCAAGAGTTGTTTTCTGCTAAGAGGAGTCACTATTGCGCTCCCATTGCCATACACAGTGCAAATAGCACTCGCGTCTGTTCCCAGCAAGTACAGTGTATTGGACTGAAGAGAAGCTACTGTTCTTGTCAGTTTCCTAAGCAGAGTTGAACTAGATATGCCCCGTGTGTGTAGGAAGCACAATTCTTTTGTTCTGAGCAAGCTCAATGTTCTGGCCTTATAGGAAACACAAGAGAGTAGAAGAGTGCTGTTTTCTCAAAAGCAGAGTGTGTTTCTTGCAAGGCGAGCTAGCGTTTATTTCCCAGTCCTAAACGGAGTTGAATCCCATGCAGTTTCTGGTCCTACTAGCAAGAGTTGTTTTCTGCAAAGAAGAGTCACTATTGGGCTCCCATTGCCATACACAGTGCAAATAGCACTCGCGTCTGTTCCCAGCAAGTACAGTGTATTGGACTGAAGAGAAGCTACTGTTCTGGTCAGTTTCCTAAGCAGAGTTGAACTAGATATGCCCCGTGTGTGTAGGAAGCACAGTTCTTTTGTTCTGAGCAAGCTCACTGTTCTGGCCCTATAGGAAACACAGGAGAGTAGAAGAGTGCTGTTTTCTCAAAAGCAGAGTGTGTTTCTTGCAAGGCGAGCTAGCGTTTGTTTCCCAGTCCTAAACGGAGTTGAATCCCATGCAGTTTCTGGTCCTACGAGCAAGAGTTGTTTTCTGCTAAGAAGAGTCACTATTGCGCTCCCATTGCCATACACAGTGCAAATAGCACTCGCGTCTGTTCCCAGCAAGTACAGTGTATTGGACTGAAGAGAAGCTACTGTTCTTGTCAGTTTCCTAAGCAGAGTTGAACTAGATATGCCCCGTGTGTGTAGGAAGCACAGTTCTTTTGTTCTGAGCAAGCTCACTATTCTGGCCCTATAGGAAACACAGGAGAGTAGAAGAGTGCTGTTTTCTCAAAAGCAGAGTGTGTTTCTCTCAAGGCGAGCTAGCGTTTGTTTCCCAGTCCTAAACGGAGTTGAATCCCATGCAGATTCTGGTCCTACGATCAAGAGTTGTTTTCTGCTAAGAAGAGTCACTATTGCGCTCCCATTGCCATACACAGTGCAAATAGCACTGGCGTCTGTTCCCAGCAAGTACAGTGTATTGGACTGAAGAGAAGCTACTGTTCTTGTCAGTTTCCTAAGCAGAGTTGAACTAGATATGCCCCGTGTGTGTAGGAAGCACAGTTCTTTTGTTCTGAGCAAGCTCACTGTTCTGGCCCTATAGGAAGCACAGGAGAGTAGAAGAGTGCTGTTTTCTCAAAAGCAGAGTGTGTTTCTTGCAAGGCGAGCTAGCGTTTGTTTCCCAGTCCTAAACGGAGTTGAATCCCATGCAGTTTCGGTTCCTACGAGCAAGAGTTGTTTTCTGCTAAGAAGAGTCAATATTGTGCTCCCATTGCCATACACTGTGCAAATAGCACTCGCTTCTGTTCCCAGCAAGTACAGTGTATTGGACTGTAGAGAAGCTACTGTTCTTGTCAGTTTCCTAAGCAGAGTTGAACTAGATATGCCCCATGTGTGTAGGAAGCACAGTTCTTTTGTTCTGAGCAAGCTCACTGTTCTGGCCTTATAGGAAACACAGGAGAGTAGAAGAGTGCTCTTTTCTCAAAAGCAGAGTGTGTTTCTTGCAAGGCGAGCTAGCGTTTGTTTCCCAGTCCTAAATGGAGTTGAATCCCATGCAGTTTCTGGTCCAACGAGCAACATTTGTTTTCTGCTAAGAAGAGTCACTATTGCGCTCCCATTGCCATACACAGTGCAAATAGCACTCGCGTCTGTTCCCAGCAATTACAGTGTATTGGACTGAAGAGAAGCTACTGTTCTGGTCAGTTTCCTAAGCAGAGTTGAACTAGATATGCCCCGTGTGTGTAGGAAGCACAGTTCTTTTGTTCTGAACAAGCTCAATGTTCTGTCCCTATAGGAAACACAGGAGAGTAGAAGAGTGCTGTTTACTCAAAAGCAGAGTGTGTTTCTTGTAAGGCGAGCTAGCGTTTGTTTCCCAGTCCTAAACGGAGTTGAATCCCATGCAGTTTCTGGTCCTACGAGCAAGAGTTGTTTTCTGCTAAGAGGAGTCACTATTGCGCTCCCATTGCCATACACAGTGCAAATAGCACTCGCGTCTGTTCCCAGCAAGTACAGTGTATTGGACTGAAGAGAAGCTACTGTTCTTGTTAGTTTCCTAAGCAGAGTTGAACTAGATATGCCCCGTGTGTGTAGGAAGCACAATTCTTTTGTTCTGAGCAAGCTCAATGTTCTGGCCTTATAGGAAACACAAGAGAGTAGAAGAGTGCTGTTTTCTCAAAAGCAGAGTGTGTTTCTTGCAAGGCGAGCTAGCGTTTATTTCCCAGTCCTAAACGGAGTTGAATCCCATGCAGTTTCTGGTCCTACTAGCAAGAGTTGTTTTCTGCAAAGAAGAGTCACTATTGGGCTCCCATTGCCATACACAGTGCAAATAGCACTCGCGTCTGTTCCCAGCAAGTACAGTGTATTGGACTGAAGAGAAGCTACTGTTCTTGTCAGTTTCCTAAGCAGAGTTGAACTAGATATGCCCCGTGTGTGTAGGAAGCACAGTTCTTTTGTTCTGAGCAAGCTCACTGTTCTGGCCCTATAGGAAACACAGGAGAGTAGAAGAGTGCTGTTTTCTCAAAAGCAGAGTGTGTTTCTTGCAAGGAGAGCTAGCGTTTGTTTCCCAGTCCTAAACGGAGTTGAATCCCATGCAGTTTCTGGTCCTACGAGCAAGAGTTGTTTTCTGCTAAGAAGAGTCACTATTGCGCTCCCATTGCCATACACAGTGCAAATAGCACTCGCGTCTGTTCCCAGCAAGTACAGTGTATTGGACTGAAGAGAAGCTACTGTTCTTGTCAGTTTCCTAAGCAGAGTTGAACTAGATATGCCCCGTGTGTGTAGGAAGCACAGTTCTTTTGTTCTGAGCAAGCTCACTGTTCTGGCCTTATAGGAAACACAGGAGAGTAGAAGAGTGCTGTTTACTCAAAAGCAGAGTGTGTTTCTTGTAAGGCGAGCTAGCATTTGTTTCCCAGTCCTAAACGGAGTTGAATCCCATGCAGTTTCTGGTCCTACGAGCAATAGTTGTTTTTTGCTAAGAAGAGTCACTATTGCGCTCCCATTGCCATACACAGTGCAAATAGCACTCGCGTATGTTCCCAGCAAGTACAGTGTGTTGGACTGAAGAGAAGCTACTGTTCTTGTCAGTTTCCTAAGCAGAGTTGAACTAGATATGCCCCGTGTGTGTAGGAAGCACAGTTCTTTTGTTCTGAGCAAGCTCACTATTCTGGCCCTATAGGAAACACAGGAGAGTAGAAGAGTGCTGTTTTCTCAAAAGCAGAGTGTGTTTCTCTCAAGGCGAGCTAGCGTTCGTTTCCCAGTCCTAAAGGGAGTTGAATCCCATGCAGATTCTGGTCCTACAATCAAGAGTTGTTTTCTGCTAAGAAGAGTCACTATTGCGCTCCCATTGCCATACACAGTGCAAATAGCACTGGCGTCTGTTCCCAGCAAGTACAGTGTATTGGACTGAAGAGAAGCTACTGTTCTTGTCAGTTTCCTAAGCAGAGTTGAACTAGATATGCCCCGTGTGTGTAGGAAGAACAGTTCTTTTGTTCTGAGCAAGCTCACTGTTCTGGCCCTATAGGAAGCACAGGAGAGTAGAAGAGTGCTGTTTTCTCAAAAGCAGAGTGTGTTTCTTGCAAGGTGAGCTAGCGTTTGTTTCCCAGTCCTAAACGGAGTTGAATCCCATGCAGTTTCGGGTCCTACGAGCAAGAGTTGTTTTCTGCTAAGAAGAGTCACTATTGCGCTCCCATTGCCATACACAGTGCAAATAGCACTCGCGTCTGTTCCCAGCAAGTACAGTGTATTGGACTGAAGAGAAGCTACTGTTCTGGTCAGTTTCCTAAGCAGAGTTGAACTAGATATGTCCCGTGTGTGTAGGAAGCACAGTTCTTTTGTTCTGAGCAAGCTCACTGTTCTGGCCCTATAGGAAACACAGGAGAGTAGAAGAGTGCTGTTTTCTCAAAAACCGAGTGTGTTTCTTGCAAGGCGAGCTAGCCTTTGTTTCCCAGTCCTAAACGGAGTTAAATCCCATGCAGTTTCTGGTCCTACGAGCAAGAGTTGTTTTCTGCTAAGAAGAGTCACTCTTGCGCTCCCATTGCCATACACAGTGCAAATAGCACTCGCGTCTGTTCCCAGCAAGTACAGTGTATTGGACTGAAGAGAAGCTACTGTTCTGGTCAGTTTCCTAAGCAGAGTTGAACTAGATATGCCCCGTGTGTGTAGGAAGCACAGTTCCTTTGTTCTGAGCAAGCTCACTGTTCTGGCCCTATAGGAAACACAGGAGAGTAGAAGAGTGCTGTTTTCTCAAAAGCAGAGTGTGTTTCTTGCAAGGCGAGCTAGTGTTTGTTTCCCAGTCCTAAACGGAGTTGAATCCCATGCAGTTTCTGGTCCTACGAGCAAGAGTTGTTTTCTGCTAAGAAGAGTCACTCTTGCGCTCCCATTGCCATACACAGTGCAAATAGCACTCGCGTCTGTTCCCAGCAATTACAGTGTATTGGACTGAAGAGAAGCTACTGTTCTTGTCAGTTTCCTAAGCAGAGTTGAACTAGATATGCCCCGTGTGTGTAGGAAGCACAGTTATTTTGTTCTGAGCAAGCTCACTGTTCTGGCCCTATAGGAAGCACAGGAGAGTAGAAGAGTGCTGTTTTCTCAAAAGCAGAGTGTGTTTCTTGCAAGGCGAGCTAGCGTTTGTTTCCCAGTCTTAAACGGATTTGAATCCCATGCAGTTTCTGGTCCTACGAGCAACAGTTGTTTTCTGCTAAGAAGAGTCAATATTGCGCTCCCATATCCATACACAGTGCAAATAGCACTCGCGTCTGTTCCCAGCAAGTACAGTGTATTGGACTGAAGAGAAGCTACTGTTCTGGTCAGTTTCCTAAGCAGAGTTGAACTAGATATGCCCCATGTGTGTAGGAAGCACAGTTCTTTTGTTCTGAGCAAGCTCACTGTTCTGGCCTTATAGGAAACACAGGAGAGTAGTAGAGTGCTCTTTTCTCAAAAGCAGAGTGTGTTTCTTGCAAGGCGAGCTAGCGTTTGTTTCCCAGTCCTAAACGGAGTTGAATCCCATGCAGTTTCTGGTCCCACGAGCAACAGTTGTTTTCTGCTAAGAAGAGTCACTATTGCGCTCCCATTGCCATACACAGTGCAAATAGCACTCGCGTCTGTTCCCAGCAATTACAGTGTATTGGACTGAAGAGAAGCTACTGTTCTTGTGAGTTTCCTAAGCAGAGTTGAACTAGATATGCCCCGTGTGTGTAGGAAGCACAGTTCTTTTGTTCTGAGCAAGCTCACTATTCTGGCCCTATAGGAAACACAGGAGAGTAGAAGTGTGCTGTTTTCTCAAAAGCAGAGTGTGTTTCTTGCAAGGCGAGCTAACGTTTGTTTCCCAGTCCTAAAGGGAGTTGAATCCCATGCAGTTTCTGGTCCTACGAGCAAGAGTTGTTTTCTGCTAAGAAGAGTCACTATTGCGCTCCCATTGCCATACACAGTGCAAATAGCACTGGCGTCTGTTCCCAGCAAGTACAGTGTATTGGACTGAAGAGAAGCTACTGTTCTTGTCAGTTTCCTAAGCAGAGTTGAACTAGATATGCCCCGTGTGTGTAGGAAGCACAGTTCTTTTGTTCTGAGCAAGCTCACTGTTCTGGCCCTATAGGAAGCACAGGAGAGTAGAAGAGTGCTGTTTTCTCAAAAGCAGAGTGTGTTTCTTGCAAGGCGAGCTAGCGTTTGTTTCCCAGTCTTAAACGGATTTGAATCCCATGCAGTTTCTGGTCCTACGAGCAACAGTTGTTTTCTGCTAAGAAGAGTCAATATTGCGCTCCCATATCCATACACAGTGCAAATAGCACTCGCGTCTGTTCCCAGCAAGTACAGTGTATTGGACTGAAGAGAAGCTACTGTTCTTGTCAGTTTCCTAAGCAGAGTTGAACTAGATATGCCCCATGTGTGTAGGAAGCACAGTTCTTTTGTTCTGAGCAAGCTCACTGTTCTGGCCTTATAGGAAACACAGGAGAGTAGTAGAGTGCTCTTTTCTCAAAAGCAGAGTGTGTTTCTTGCAAGGCGAGCTAGCGTTTGTTTCCCAGTCCTAAACGGAGTTGAATCCCATGCAGTTTCTGGTCCCACTAGCAACAGTTGTTTTCTGCTAAGAAGAGTCACTATTGCGCTCCCATTGCCATACACAGTGCAAATAGCACTCGCGTCTGTTCCCAGCAATTACAGTGTATTGGACTGAAGAGAAGCTACTGTTCTTGTCAGTTTCCTAAGCAGAGTTGAACTAGATATGCCCCGTGTGTGTAGGAAGCACAGTTCTTTTGTTCTGAACAAGCTCAATGTTCTGTCCCTGTAGGAAACACAGGAGAGTAGAAGAGTGCTGTTTAATCAAAAGCAGAGTGTGTTTCTTGTAAGGCGAGCTAGCGTTTGTTTCCCAGTCCTAAACGGAGTTGAATCCCATGCAGTTTCTGGTCCTACGAGCAAGAGTTGTTTTCTGCTAAGAGGAGTCACTATTGCGCTCCCATTGCCATACACAGTGCAAATAGCACTCGCGTCTGTTCCCAGCAAGTACAGTGTATTGGACTGAAGGGAAGCTACTGTTCTTGTCAGTTTCCTAAGCAGAGTTGAACTAGATATGCCCCGTGTGTGTAGGAAGCACAGTTCTTTTGTTCTGAGCAAGCTCACTATTCTGGCCCTATAGGAAACACAGGAGAGTAGAAGAGTGCTGTTTTCTCAAAAGCAGAGTGTGTTTCTTGCAAGGCGAGCTAGCGTTTGTTTCCCAGTCCTAAACGGAGTTGAATCCCATGCAGTTTCCGGTCCTACGAGCAAGAGTTGTTTTCTGCTAAGAAGAGTCACTATTGCGCTCCCATTGCCATACACAGTGCAAATAGCACTCGCGTCTGTTCCCAGCAAGTACAGTGTATTGGACTGAAGAGAAGCTACTGTTCTTGTCAGTTTCCTAAGCAGAGTTGAACTAGATATGCCCCGTGTGTGTAGGAAGCACAATTCTTTTGTTCTGAGCAAGCTCAATGTTCTGGCCTTATAGGAAACACAAGAGAGTAGAAGAGTGCTGTTTTCTCAAAAGCAGAGTGTGTTTCTTGCAAGGCGAGCTAGCGTTTATTTCCCAGTCCTAAACGGAGTTGAATTCCATGCAGTTTCTGGTCCTACTAGCAAGAGTTGTTTTCTGCAAAGAAGAGTCACTATTGGGCTCCCATTGCCATACACAGTACAAATAGCACTCGCGTCTGTTCCCAGCAAGTACAGTGTATTGGACTGAAGAGAAGCTACTGTTCTTGTCAGTTTCCTAAGCAGAGTTGAACTAGATATGCCCCGTGTGTGTAGGAAGCACAGTTCTTTTGTTCTGAGCAAGCTCACTGTTCTGGCCTTATAGGAAACACAGGAGAGTAGAAGAGTGCTGTTTTCTCAAAAGCAGAGTGTGTTTCTTGCAAGGCGAGCTAGCGTTTGTTTCCCAGTCCTAAACGGAGTTGAATCCCATGCAGTTTCTGGTCCTACGAGCAAGAGTTGTTTTCTGGTAAGAAGAGTCACTCTTGTGCTCCCATTGCCATACACAGTGCAAATAGCACTGGCGTCTGTTCCCAGCAAGTACAGTGTATTGGACTGAAGAGAAGCTACTGTTCTTGTCAGTTTCCTAAGCAGAGTTGAACTAGATATGCCCCGTGTGTGTAGGAAGCACAGTTCTTTTGTTCTGAGCAAGCTCACTGTTCTGGCCCTATAGGAAGCACAGGAGAGTAGAAGAGTGCTGTTTTCTCAAAAGCAGAGTGTGTTTCTTGCAAGGCGAGCTAGCGTTTGTTTCCCAGTCCTAAACGGAGTTGAATCCCATGCAGTTTCGGTTCCTACGAGCAAGAGTTGTTTTCTGCTAAGAAGAGTCAATATTGTGCCCATTGCCATACACTGTGCAAATAGCACTCGCGTCTGTTCCCAGCAAGTACAGTGTATTGGACTGAAGAGAAGCTACTGTTCTTGTCAGTTTCCTAAGCAGAGTTGAACTAGATATGCCCCATGTGTGTAGGAAGCACAGTTCTTTTGTTCTGAGCAAGCTCACTGTTCTGGCCTTATAGGAAACACAGGAGAGTAGAAGAGTGCTCTTTTCTCAAAAGCAGAGTGTGTTTCTTGCAAGGCGAGCTAGCGTTTGTTTCCCAGTCCTAAATGGAGTTGAATCCCATGCAGTTTCTGGTCCAACGAGCAACAGTTGTTTTCTGCTAAGAAGAGTCACTATTGCGCTCCCATTGCCATACACTGTGCAAATAGCACTCGCGTCTGTTCCCAGCAATTACAGTGTATTGGACTGAAGAGAAGCTACTGTTCTTGTCAGTTTCCTAAGCAGAGTTGAACTAGATATGCCCCGTGTGTGTAGGAAGCACAGTTCTTTTGTTCTGAACAAGCTCAATGTTCTGTCCCTATAGGAAACACAGGAGAGTAGAAGAGTGCTGTTTACTCAAAAGCAGAGTGTGTTTCTTGTAAGGCGAGCTAGCGTTTGTTTCCCAGTCCTAAACGGAGTTGAATCCCATGCAGTTTCTGGTCCTACGAGCAAGAGTTGTTTTCTGCTAAGAGGAGTCACTATTGCGCTCCCATTGCCATACACAGTGCAAATAGCACTCGCGTCTGTTCCCAGCAAGTACAGTGTATTGGCCTGAAGAGAAGCTACTGTTCTTGTCAGTTTCCTAAGCAGAGTTGAACTAGATATGCCCCGTGTGTGTAGGAAGCACAGTTCTTTTGTTCTGAGCAAGCTCACTCTTCTGGCCCTATAGGAAACACAGGAGAGTAGAAGAGTGCTGTTTTCTCAAAAGCAGAGTGTGTTTCTTGCAAGGCGAGCTAGCGTTTGTTTCCCAGTCCTAAACGGAGTTGAATCCCATGCAGTTTCCGGTCCTACAAGCAAGAGTTGTTTTCTGCTCAGAAGAGTCACTATTGCGCTCCCATTGCCATACACAGTGCAAATAGCACTCGCGTCTGTTCCCAGCAAGTACCGTGTATTGGACTGAAGAGAAGCTACTGTTCTTGTCAGTTTCCTAAGCAGAGTTGAACTAGATATGCCCCGTGTGTGTAGGAAGCACAGTTCTTTTGTTCTGAGCAAGCTCACTGTTCTGGCCTTATAGGAAACACAGGAGAGTAGAAGAGTGCTGTATACTCAAAAGCAGAGTGTGTTTCCGTAAGGAGAGCTAGCATTTGTTTCCCAGTCCTAAACGGAGTTGAATCCCATGCAGTTTCTGGTCCTACGAGCAAGAGTTGTTTTCTGCTAAGAAGAGTCACTATTGCGCTCCCATTGCCATACACAGTGCAAAGCACTCGCGTCTGTTCCCAGCAAGTACAGTGTATTGGACTGAAGAGAAGCTACTGTTCTTGTCAGTTTCCTAAGCAGAGTTGAACTAGATATGCCCCGTGTGTGTAGGAAGCACAGTTCTTTTGTTCTGAGCAAGCTCACTGTTCTGGCCCTATAGGAAACACAGGAGAGTAGAAGAGTGCTGTTTTCTCAAAAGCAGAGTGTGTTTCTTGCAAGGCGAGCTAACGTTTATTTCCCAGTCCTAAACGGAGTTGAATTCCATGCAGTTTCTGGTCCTACTAGCAAGAGTTGTTTTCTGCAAAGAAGAGTCACTATTGGGCTCCCATTGCCATACACAGTACAAATAGCACTCGCGTCTGTTCCCAGCAAGTACAGTGTATTGGACTGAAGAGAAGCTACTGTTCTTGTCAGTTTCCTAAGCAGAGTTGAACTAGATATGCCCCGTGTGTGTAGGAAGCACAGTTCTTTTGTTCTGAGCAAGCTCACTGTTCTGGCCCTATAGGAAACACAGGAGAGTAGAAGAGTGCTGTTTTCTCAAAAGCAGAGTGTGTTTCTTGCAAGGCGAGCTAGCGTTTGTTTCCCAGTCCTAAACGGAGTTGAATCCCATGCAGTTTCTGGTCCTATGAGCAAGAGTTGTTTTCTGCTAAGAAGAGTCACTATTGCGCTCCCATTGCCATACACAGTGCAAATAGCACTGGCGTCTGTTCCCAGCAAGTACAGTGTATTGGACTGAAGAGAAGCTACTGTTCTTGTCAGTTTCCTAAGCAGAGTTGAACTAGATATGCCCCGTGTGTGTAGGAAGCACAGTTCTTTTGTTCTGAGCAAGCTCACTGTTCTGGCCCTATAGGAAGCACAGGAGAGTAGAAGAGTGCTGTTTTCTCAAAAGCAGAGTGTGTTTCTTGCAAGGTGAGCTAGCGTTTGTTTCCCAGTCCTAAACGGAGTTGAATCCCATGCAGTTTCGGTTCCTACGAGCAAGAGTTGTTTTCTGCTAAGAAGAGTCACTCTTGCGCTCCCATTGCCATACACAGTGCAAATAGCACTCGCGTCTGTTCCCAGCAAGTACAGTGTATTGGACTGAAGAGAAGCTACTGTTCTGGTCAGTTTCCTAAGCAGAGTTGAACTAGATATGCCCCGTGTGTGTAGGAAGCACAGTTCCTTTGTTCTGAGCAAGCTCACTGTTCTGGCCCTATAGGAAACACAGGAGAGTAGAAGAGTGCTGTTTTCTCAAAAGCAGAGTGTGTTTCTTGCAAGGCGAGCTAGCGTTTGTTTCCCAGTCTTAAACGGATTTGAATCCCATGCAGTTTCTGGTCCTACGAGCAACAGTTGTTTTCTGCTAAGAAGAGTCAATATTGCGCTCCCATATCCATACACAGTGCAAATAGCACTCGCGTCTGTTCCCAGCAAGTACAGTGTATTGGACTGAAGAGAAGCTACTGTTCTTGTCAGTTTCCTAAGCAGAGTTGAACTAGATATGCCCCATGTGTGTAGGAAGCACAGTTCTTTTGTTCTGAGCAAGCTCACTGTTCTGCCCTTATAGGAAACACAGGAGAGTAGTAGAGTGCTCTTTTCTCAAAAGCAGAGTGTGTTTCTTGCAAGGCGAGCTAGCGTTTGTTTCCCAGTCCTAAACGGAGTTGAATCCCATGCAGTTTCTGGTCCCACGAGCAACAGTTGTTTTCTGCTAAGAAGAGTCACTATTGCGCTCCCATTGCCATACACAGTGCAAATAGCACTCGCGTCTGTTCCCAGCAATTACAGTGTATTGGACTGAAGAGAAGCTACTGTTCTTGTGAGTTTCCTAAGCAGAGTTGAACTAGATATGCCCCGTGTGTGTAGGAAGCACAGTTCTTTTGTTCTGAGCAAGCTCACTATTCTGGCCCTATAGGAAACACAGGAGAGTAGAAGAGTGCTGTTTTCTCAAAAGCAGAGTGTGTTTCTTGCAAGGCGAGCTAACGTTTGTTTCCCAGTCCTAAAGGGAGTTGAATCCCATGCAGTTTCTGGTCCTACGAGCAAGAGTTGTTTTCTGCTAAGAAGAGTCACTATTGCGCTCCCATTGCCATACACAGTGCAAATAGCACTCGCGTCTGTTCCCAGCAAGTACAGTGTATTGGACTGAAGAGAAGCTACTGTTCTTGTCAGTTTCCTAAGCAGAGTTGAACTAGATATGCCCCGTGTGTGTAGGAAGCACAGTTCTTTTGTTCTGAGCAAGCTCACTGTTCTGGCCTTATAGGAAACACAGGAGAGTAGTAGAGTGCTCTTTTCTCAAAAGCAGAGTGTGTTTCTTGCAAGGCGAGCTAGCGTTTGTTTCCCAGTCCTAAACGGAGTTGAATCCCATGCAGTTTCTGGTCCCACGAGCAACAGTTGTTTTCTGCTAAGAAGAGTCACTATTGCGCTCCCATTGCCATACACAGTGCAAATAGCACTCGCGTCTGTTCCCAGCAATTACAGTGTATTGGACTGAAGAGAAGCTACTGTTCTTGTCAGTTTCCTAAGCAGAGTTGAACTAGATATGCCCCGTGTGTGTAGGAAGCACAGTTCTTTTGTTCTGAACAAGCTCAATGTTCTGTCCCTGTAGGAAACACAGGAGAGTAGAAGAGTGCTGTTTACTCAAAAGCAGAGTGTGTTTCTTGTAAGGCGAGCTAGCGTTTGTTTCCCAGTCCTAAACGGAGTTGAATCCCATGCAGTTTCTGGTCCTACGAGCAAGAGTTGTTTTCTGCTAAGAGGAGTCACTATTGCGCTCCCATTGCCATACACAGTGCAAATAGCACTCGAGTCTGTTCCCAGCAAGTACAGTGTATTGGACTGAAGAGAAGCTACTGTTCTTGTCAGTTTCCTAAGCAGAGTTGAACTAGATATGCCCCGTGTGTGTAGGAAGCACAGTTCTTTTGTTCTGAGCAAGCTCACTATTCTGGCCCTATAGGAAACACAGGAGAGTAGAAGAGTGCTGTTTTCTCAAAAGCAGAGTGTGTTTCTTGCAAGGCGAGCTAGCGTTTGTTTCCCAGTCCTAAACGGAGTTGAATCCCATGCAGTTTCCGGTCCTACGAGCAAGAGTTGTTTTCTGCTAAGAAGAGTCACTATTGCGCTCCCATTGCCATACACAGTGCAAATAGCACTCGCGTCTGTTCCCAGCAAGTACCGTGTATTGGACTGAAGAGAAGCTACTGTTCTTGTCAGTTTCCTAAGCAGAGTTGAACTAGATATGCCCCGTGTGTGTAGGAAGCACAATTCTTTTGTTCTGAGCAAGCTCAATGTTCTGGCCTTATAGGAAACACAAGAGAGTAGAAGAGTGCTGTTTTCTCAAAAGCAGAGTGTGTTTCTTGCAAGGCGAGCTAGCTTTTATTTCCCAGTCCTAAACGGAGTTGAATTCCATGCAGTTTCTGGTCCTACTAGCAAGAGTTGTTTTCTGCAAAGAAGAGTCACTATTGGGCTCCCATTGCCATACACAGTACAAATAGCACTCGCGTCTGTTCCCAGCAAGTACAGTGTATTGGACTGAAGAGAAGCTACTGTTCTTGTCAGTTTCCTAAGCAGAGTTGAACTAGATATGCCCCGTGTGTGTAGGAAGCACAGTTCTTTTGTTCTGAGCAAGCTCACTGTTCTGGCCCTATAGGAAACACAGGAGAGTAGAAGAGTGCTGTTTTCTCAAAAGCAGAGTGTGTTTCTTGCAAGGCGAGCTAGCGTTTGTTTCCCAGTCCTAAACGGAGTTGAATCCCATGCAGTTTCTGGTCCTACGAGCAAGAGTTGTTTTCTGCTAAGAAGAGTCACTATTGCGCTCCCATTGCCATACACAGTGCAAATAGCACTGGCGTCTGTTCCCAGCAAGTACAGTGTATTGGACTGAAGAGAAGCTACTGTTCTTGTCAGTTTCCTAAGCAGAGTTGAACTAGATATGCCCCGTGTGTGTAGGAAGCACAGTTCTTTTGTTCTGAGCAAGCTCACTGTTCTGGCCCTATAGGAAGCACAGGAGAGTAGAAGAGTGCTGTTTTCTCAAAAGCAGAGTGTGTTTCTTGCAAGGCGAGCTAGCGTTTGTTTCCCAGTCCTAAACGGAGTTGAATCCCATGCAGTTTCGGTTCCTACGAGCAAGAGTTGTTTTCTGCTAAGAAGAGTCAATATTGTGCCCATTGCCATACACTGTGCAAATAGCACTCGCGTCTGTTCCCAGCAAGTACAGTGTATTGGACTGAAGAGAAGCTACTGTTCTTGTCAGTTTCCTAAGCAGAGTTGAACTAGATATGCCCCATGTGTGTAGGAAGCACAGTTCTTTTGTTCTGAGCAAGCTCACTGTTCTGGCCTTATAGGAAACACAGGAGAGTAGAAGAGTGCTCTTTTCTCAAAAGCAGAGGGTGTTTCTTGCAAGGCGAGCTAGCGTTTGTTTCCCAGTCCTAAATGGAGTTGAATCCCATGCAGTTTCTGGTCCAACGAGCAACAGTTGTTTTCTGCTAAGAAGAGTCACTATTGCGCTCCCATTGCCATACACTGTGCAAATAGCACTCGCGTCTGTTCCCAGCAATTACAGTGTATTGGACTGAAGAGAAGCTACTGTTCTTGTCAGTTTCCTAAGCAGAGTTGAACTAGATATGCCCCGTGTGTGTAGGAAGCACAGTTCTTTTGTTCTGAACAAGCTCAATGTTCTGTCCCTATAGGAAACACAGGAGAGTAGAAGAGTGCTGTTTACTCAAAAGCAGAGTGTGTTTCTTGTAAGGCGAGCTAGCGTTTGTTTCCCAGTCCTAAACGGAGTTGAATCCCATGCAGTTTCTGGTCCTACGAGCAAGAGTTGTTTTCTGCTAAGAGGAGTCACTATTGCGCTCCCATTGCCATACACAGTGCAAATAGCACTCGCGTCTGTTCCCAGCAAGTACAGTGTATTGGCCTGAAGAGAAGCTACTGTTCTTGTCAGTTTCCTAAGCAGAGTTGAACTAGATATGCCCCGTGTGTGTAGGAAGCACAGTTCTTTTGTTCTGAGCAAGCTCACTGTTCTGGCCCTATAGGAAACACAGGAGAGTAGAAGAGTGCTGTTTTCTCAAAAGCAGAGTGTGTTTCTTGCAAGGCGAGCTAGCGTTTGTTTCCCAGTCCTAAACGGAGTTGAATCCCATGCAGTTTCCGGTCCTACAAGCAAGAGTTGTTTTCTGCTCAGAAGAGTCACTATTGCGCTCCCATTGCCATACACAGTGCAAATAGCACTCGCGTCTGTTCCCAGCAAGTACCGTGTATTGGACTGAAGAGAAGCTACTGTTCTTGTCAGTTTCCTAAGCAGAGTTGAACTAGATATGCCCCGTGTGTGTAGGAAGCACAGTTCTTTTGTTCTGAGCAAGCTCACTGTTCTGGCCTTATAGGAAACACAGGTGAGTAGAAGAGTGCTGTTTACTCAAAAGCAGAGTGTGTTTCCGTAAGGAGAGCTAGCATTTGTTTCCCAGTCCTAAACGGAGTTGAATCCCATGCAGTTTCTGGTCCTACGAGCAAGAGTTGTTTTCTGCTAAGAAGAGTCACTATTGCGCTCCCATTGCCATACACAGTGCAAAGCACTCGCGTCTGTTCCCAGCAAGTACAGTGTATTGGACTGAAGAGAAGCTACTGTTCTTGTCAGTTTCCTAAGCAGAGTTGAACTAGATATGCCCCGTGTGTGTAGGAAGCACAGTTCTTTTGTTCTGAGCAAGCTCACTGTTCTGGCCCTATAGGAAACACAGGAGAGTAGAAGAGTGCTGTTTTCTCAAAAGCAGAGTGTGTTTCTTGCAAGGCGAGCTAGCGTTTGTTTACCAGTCCTAAACGGAGTTGAATCCCATGCAGTTTCCGGTCCTACTAGCAAGAGTTGTTTTCTGCAAAGAAGAGTCACTATTGGGCTCCCATTGCCATACACAGTGCAAATAGCACTCGCGTCTGTTCCCAGCAAGTACAGTGTATTGGACTGAAGAGAAGCTACTGTTCTTGTCAGTTTCCTAAGCAGAGTTGAACTAGATATGCCCCGTGTGTGTAGGAAGCACAGTTCTTTTGTTCTGAGCAAGCTCACTGTTCTGGCCCTATAGGAAACACAGGAGAGTAGAAGAGTGCTGTTTTCTCAAAAGCAGAGTGTGTTTCTTGCAAGGCGAGCTAGCGTTTGTTTCCCAGTCCTAAACGGAGTTGAATCCAACGCAGTTTCAGGTCCTACGAGCAAGAGTTGTTTTCTGCTAAGAAGTGTCACTATTGCGCTCCCATTGCCATACACAGTGCAAATAGCACTCGCGTCTGTTCCCAGCAAGTACAGTGT
>NW_026737355.1:0-43271 GCF_949786415.1 Peromyscus eremicus | reverse complement strand
GAAACAAACTCTAGCTCGCTTTACAAGAAACACACTCTGCTTTTGAGAAAAGAGCACTCTTCTACTCTACTGTGTTTCCTATAGGGCCAGAACAGTGAGCTTGCTCAGAAAAAGGAACTGTACTTCCTAAACACACGGGCCATATCTAGTTCAACTCTGCTTAGGAAACTGAGAAGAACAGTAGCTCCTCTTCAGTCCAATACACTGTACTTGCTGGGAACAGACGGGAAGGCTATTTGCACTGTGTATGGCAATGGGAGCGCAATAGTGAATTTTTCTTACCAGAAAACAACTCTTGCTCGTAGGACCAGAAACTGCATGTGATTCCACTCCATTTAGGACTGGAAACAAACGCTAGCTCGCCTTACAAGAAAACACACTCTGCTTTAGAGAAAAGAGCACTCTTCTACTCTACTGTGTTTCCTATGGGGTCCAAACAGTGAGCTTGTTCAGAACAAAAGAACTATGCTTCCTACACACACGGACCATATCTAGTTCAACTCTGCTTAGTAAACTGACAAGAACAGTAGTTCCTATTCAGTCCAATACACTGTACTTGCTGGGAAAAGACCCAAGTGCTATTTGTCTTGTGTAGGGCAATGGGAGCACAATAGTGACTTTCCTTACCAGAAAACAACTCTTGTTCGTAGGACCAGAAACTGCATGTGATTCAACTCCATTTAGGACTAGGAAACAAACGCTAGCTCGCCTTACAAAAAACACACTCTGCTTTTGAGAAAAGAGCACTCTTCTACTCTACTGTGTTTCCTGTAGGGCCAGAACAGTGACCTTGCTCAGAACAAAAGAACTGTGCTTCCTACACACGGGCCATATCTAGTTCCACTCTGCTTAGAAAACTGACAAGAACAGTAGCTCCTCTTCAGTCCGATACACTGTACTTGCTGGGAACAGACGCGAGAGCTATTTGCACTATGTATGGCAAGGGGAGCGCAATAGTGACTTTCCTTACCAGAAATCAACTCTTGCTCTTAGGACCAGAAACTGCAAGTGATTCAACTCCATTTAGGACTGGGAAACAAACGCTAGCTCGCCTTACAAGAAACACACTCTGCATTTGAGAAAAGAGTACTCTTCTACTCTACTGTGTTTCCTATTGTGTCCGAACAGTGAGCTTGCTCAGAACAAAAGAACTGTGCTTCCCTACACATACGGCCATATCTAGTTCAATTCTGCTTAGGAACCTGACAAGAACAGTAGATCCTTTTCAGTCCAATACACTGTACTTGGTGGGAACAGACGCCAGTGCTATTTGTCCTGTGTATGGCAATGGCAGCGCAATAGTGACTCTTCTTACCATAAAACAACTCATGCTCTTAGGACTAGAAACTGCATGTGATTCAACTCCATTTAGGACTGGGAAAACAAACGCTAGCTCGCCTTACAAGAAACACACTCTGCTTTTGAGAAAAGAGCACTCTTCTACTCTAATGTGTTTCCTATGGGGTCCAAACAGTGAGCTTGCTCAGAACAAAAGAACTGTGCTTCCTACACACACGGCCATATCTAGTTCAATTCTGCTTAGGAACCTGACCAGGAGCAGTAGATCCTCTTCAGTCCAATACAATGTACTTGCTGGGGAACAGACGCCAGTGCTATTTGTCCTGTATATGGCAATGGCAGCGCAATAGTGACTATTCTTATCATAAAACAACTCTTGCTCGTAGGACCACAAACTGCATGTGATTCCACTCCATTTAGGACTGGGAAACAAACGCTAGCTCGCTTTACAAGAAACACACTCTGCTTTTGAGAAAAGAGCACTCTTCTACTCTACTGTGTTTCCTATGGGGTCCAAAAGTGATCTTGGTCAAAACAAAAGAACTGTGCTTCCTACACACATGGACCATATCTAGTTCAACTCTGCTTAGTAAACTGACAAGAACAGTAGCTCCTATTCAGTCCAATACACTGTACTTGCTGGGAAAAGACGCGAGTGCTATTTGTCTTGTGTAGGGCAATGGGAGCGCAATAGTGACTTTCCTTACCAAAAACAAATCTTGTTCGTAGGACCAGAAACTGCATGTGATTGAACTCCATTTAGGACTAGGAAACAAACACTAGCTCGCCTTACAAAAACACACTCTGCTTTTGAGAAAAGAGCACTCTTCTACTCTACTGTGTTTCCTGTAGGGCCAGAACAGTGAGCTTGCTCAGAACAAAAGAACTGTACTTCCTACACAACGGGCCATATCTAGTTCCACTCTGCTTAGGAAACTGACAAGAACAGTAGCTCCTCTTCAGTCCGATACACTGTACTTGCTGGGAACAGACGCGAGAGCTATTTGCACTATGTATGGCAAGGGGAGCGCAATAGTGACTTTCCTTACCAGAAATCAACTCTTGCTCGTAGGACCAGAAACTGCATGTGATTCAACTCCATTTAGGACTGGGAAACAAACGCCAGCTCGCCTTACAAGAAAACACACTCTGCATTTGAGAAAAGAGCACCCTTCTACTCTACTGTGTTTCCTATGGTGTCCGAACAGTGAGCTTGCTCAGAACAAAAGAACTGTGCTTCCTACACACACGGCCCATATCTAGTCAATTCTGCTTAGGAACCTGACAAGAACAGTAGATCCTCTTCAGTCCAATACACTGTACTTGGTGGGAACAGACGCCAGTGCTATTTGTCCTGTGTATGGCAATGGCAGCGCAATACTGACTCTTCTTACCATAAAACAACTCATGCTCTTAGGACTAGAAACTGCATGTGATTCAACTCCATTTAGGACTGGGAAACAAACGCTAGCTCGCCTTACAAGAAACACACACTGCTTTAGAGAAAAGAGCACTCTTCTACTCTACTGTGTTTCCTATAGGGCCAGAACAGTGAGCTTGCTCAAAACAAAATAACTGTGCTTCCTACACACGGGCCATAACTAGTTCAACTCTGCTTAGGAAACTGACACGAACAGTAGCTCCTCTTCAGTTCGATACAGACACGAGTGCTATTTGCACTGTGTATGGCAATGGGAGCGCAATAGTGACTTTCCTTACCAGAAAACAACTCTTGTTCATAGGACCAGAAACTGCATGTGATTCAACTCCATTTAGGACTGGGAAACAAGTGCTAGCTTGCGTTACATGAAACACACTCTGCTTTTGAGAAAAGAGCACTCTTCTACTCTACTGTGTTTCCTATGTGTTCCGAAAAGTGAGCTTGCTCAGAACAAAAAAACTGTGCTTCCTACATACAAAGCCATATCTAGTTCAAGTCTGCTCAGGAACCTGACAAGAACAATAGATCCTCTTCAGTCCAATACACTGTACTTGCTGGGAACAGACGCCAGTGCTATTTGTCCTGTGTATGGCAATGGCAGCGCAATAGTGACTCTTCTTACCAGAAAACAACTCTTGCTCGTAGGAGCAGAAACTGCATGTGATTCAACTCCATTTAGGACTGGGAAACAAATGCTAGCTCGCCTTACATGAAACACACTCTGCTTTTGAGAAAAGAGCACTCTTCTACTCTACTGTGTTTCCCATGGGGTCCGAACAGTGAGCTTGCTCAGAACGAAAGAACTGTGCTTCCTACACATGGGCCATATCTAGTTCAACTCTGCTTAGGAAACTGACAAGAACAGTAGCTCCTCTTCAGTCCAATACACTTTACTTGCAGGGAACAGACGCGAGTGCTATTTGCACTGTGTATGGCAATTGGAGCACAATAGTGACTCGTCTTACCAGAAAACAACTCTTGCTCATAGAACAAAAAACTGCATGTGACTCAACTCCATTTAGGACTGGGAAACAAATGCTAGCTCGCATTACAAGAAACACACTCTGCTTTAGAGAAAAGAGCACTCTTCTACTCTACTGTGTTTCCTATGGTGTCCAAACAGTGAGCTTGCTCAGAACAAGAGAACTGTGCTTCCTACACACACGGACCATATCTAGTTCAACTCTGCTTAGGAAACTGACAAGAACAGTAGCTCCTATTCAGTCCAATACACTGTACTTGCTGGGAACAGACGCCAGTACTATTTGTACTGTGTATGGCAATGGCAGCGCAATAGTGACTCTTCTTACCATAAAACAACTCTTGCTCTTAGGACAAGAAACTGCATGTGATTCAACTCCATTTAGGACTGGGAAACAAACGCTAGCTCGCCTTACAAGAAACACACACTGCTTTAGATAAAAGAGCACTCTTCTACTCTACTGTGTTTCCTATAGGGCCAGAACAGTGAGCTTGCTCAAAACAAAATAACTGTGCTTCCTACACACGGGCTATAACTAGTTCAACTCTGCTTAGGAAACTGACACGAACAGTAGCTCCTCTTCAGTCCGATACAGACACGAGTGCTATTTGCACTGTGTATGGCAATGGGAGCGCAATAGTGACTTTCCTTACCAGAAAACAACTCTTGTTCATAGGACCAGAAACTGCATGTGATTCAACTCCATTTAGGACTGGGAAACAAGTGCTAGCTTGCGTTACATGAAACACACTCTGCTTTTGAGAAAAGAGCACTCTTCTACTCTACTGTGTTTCCTATGTGTTCCGAAAAGTGAGCTTGCTCAGAACAAAAAAACTGTGCTTCCTACATACAAAGCCATATCTAGTTCAAGTCTGCTCAGGAACCTGACAAGAAGAATAGATCCTCTTCAGTCCAATACACTGTACTTGCTGGGAACAGACGCCAGTGCTATTTGTCCTGTGTATGGCAATGGCAGCGCAATAGTGACTCTTCTTACCAGAAAACAACTCTTGCTCGTAGGAGCAGAAACTGCATGTGATTCAACTCCATTTAGGACTGGGAAACAAATGCTAGCTCGCCTTACATGAAACACACTCTGCTTTTGAGAAAAGAGCACTCTTCTACTCTACTGTGTTTCCCATGGGGTCCGAACAGTGAGCTTGCTCAGAACGAAAGAACTGTGCTTCCTACACACGGGCCATATCTAGTTCAACTCTGCTTAGGAAACTGACAAGAACAGTAGCTCCTCTTCAGTCCAATACACTTTACTTGCAGGGAACAGACGCGAGTGCTATTTGCACTGTGTATGGCAATTGGAGCACAATAGTGACTCGTCTTACCAGAAAACAACTCTTGCTCATAGAACAAAAAACTGCATGTGACTCAACTCCATTTAGGACTGGGAAACAAATGCTAGCTCGCATTACAAGAAACACACTCTGCTTTAGAGAAAAGAGCACTCTTCTACTCTACTGTGTTTCCTATGGTGTCCAAACAGTGAGCTTGCTCAGAACAAGAGAACTGTGCTTCCTACACACACGGACCATATCTAGTTCAACTCTGCTTAGGAAACTGACAAGAACAGTAGCTCCTATTCAGTCCAATACACTGTACTTGCTGGGAACAGACGCCAGTACTATTTGTACTGTGTATGGCAATGGCAGCGCAATAGTGACTCTTCTTACCATAAAACAACTCTTGCTCTTAGGACAAGAAACTGCATGTGATTCAACTCCATTTAGGACTGGGAAACAAACGCTAGCTCGCCTTACAAGAAACACACACTGCTTTAGATAAAAGAGCACTCTTCTACTCTACTGTGTTTCCTATAGGGCCAGAACAGTGAGCTTGCTCAAAACAAAATAACTGTGCTTCCTACACACGGGCTATAACTAGTTCAACTCTGCTTAGGAAACTGACATGAACAGTAGCTCCTCTTCAGTCCGATACAGACACGAGTGCTATTTGCACTGTGTATGGCAATGGGAGCGCAATAGTGACTTTCCTTACCAGAAAACAACTCTTGTTCATAGGACCAGAAACTGCATGTGATTCAACTCCATTTAGGACAGGGAAACAAGCGCTAGCTCGCCTTACATGAAACACACTCTCCTTTTGAGAAAAGAGCACTCTTCTACTCTACTGTGTTTCCTATGTGTTCCGAAAAGTGAGCTTGCTCAGAACAAAAAAACTGTGCTTCCTACATACAAGGCCATATCTAGTTCAAGTCTGCTCAGGAACCTGACAAGAAGAATAGATCCTCTTCAGTCCAATACACTGTACTTGCTGGGAACAGACGCCAGTGCTATTTGTCCTGTGTATGGCAATGGCAGCGCAATAGTGACTCTTCATACCAGAAAACAACTCTTGCTCGTAGGAGCAGAAACTGCATGTGATTCAACTCCATTTAGGACTGGGAAACAAATGCTAGCTCGCCTTACATGAAACACACTCTGCTTTTGAGAAAAGAGCACTCTTCTACTCTACTGTGTTTCCCATGGGGTCCGAACAGTGAGCTTGCTCAGAACGAAAGAACTGTGCTTCCTACACACGGGCTATATCTAGTTCAACTCTGCTTAGGAAACTGACAAGAACAGTAGCTCCTCTTCAGTCCAATACACTTTACTTGCAGGGAACAGACGCGAGTGCTATTTGCACTGTGTATGGCAATTGGAGCACAATAGTGAATCGTCTTACCAGAAAACAACTCTTGCTCGTAGGACAAAAAACTGCATGTGACTCAACTCCATTTAGGACTGGGAAACAAATGCTAGCTCGCATTACAAGAAACACACTCTGCTTTAGAGAAAAGAGCACTCTTCTACTCTACTGTGTTTCCTATGGTGTCCAAACAGTGAGCTTGCTCAGAACAAGAGAACTGTACTTCCTACACACACGGACCATATCTAGTTCAACTCTGCTTAGAAAACTGACAAGAACAGTAGCTCCTATTCAGTCCAATACACTGTACTTGCTGGGAACAGACGCCAGTGCTATTTGTACTGTGTATGGCAATGGCAGCGCAATAGTGACTCTTCTTACCATAAAACAACTCTTGCTCTTAGGACAAGAAACTGCATGTGATTCAACTCCACTTAGGACTGGGAAACAAACGCTAGCTCGCCTTACAAGAAACACACTCTGCTTTTAAGAAAAGAGCACTCTTCTACTCTACTGTGTTTCCTATGGGGTCTGAACAGTGAGCTTGGTCAGAACAAAAGAACTGTGCTTCCTACACACACGGCCACATCTAGTTCAATTCTGCTTAGGAACCTGACCGGAGCAGGAGATCCTCTTCAGTCCAATACACTGTACTTGCTGGGAACAGACGGGAAGGCTATTTGCACTGTGTATGGCAATGGGAGCGCAATAGTGACTTTCCTTACCAGAAAACAACTCTTGCTTGTAGGACCAGAAACTGCATGTGATTCAACTCCATTTAGGACTGGGAAAAATGCTAGCTCGCCTTACATGAAACACACTCTGCTTTTGAGAAAAGAGCACTCTTCTACTCTACTGTGTTTCCTATGGGGTCCAAAGAGTGAGCTTGCTCAGATCAAAAGAACTGTGCTTCCTACACACACAGGCCATATCTAGTTCAACTCTGCTTAGGAAACAAACAAGAACAGTAGCTCCCCTTCAGTCGAATACACTGTACTTGCGGGGAACAGACGCGAGTGCCATTTGCACTGTGTATGGCAATTGGAGCACAATAGTGACTTGTCTTACCAGAAAACAACTCTTGTTCGTAGGACAAAAAACTGCATGTGACTCAACTCCATTTAGGACTGGGAAACAAACGCTAGCTCGACTTCCAAGAAAAACACTCTGCTTTTGAGAAATGAGCACTCTTCTACTCTACTGTGTTTCCTATGTGTTCCAAAAAGTGAGCTTGCTCAAAACAAAAAAACTGTGCTTCCTACACACACGGCCATATCTAGTTCAAGTCTGCTTAGGAACCTGACAAGAACAGTAGATCTTCTTCAGTCCAATACACTGTACTTGCTGGGAACAGACGCCAGTGCTATTTGTCCTGTGTAGGGCAATGGCAGCGCAATAGTGACTCTTCTTACCAGAAAACAACTCTTGCTCGTAGGAGCAGAAACTGCATGTGATTCAACTCCATTTAGGACTGGGAAACAAATGCTAGCTCGCCTTACATGAAACACACTCTGCTTTTGAGAAAAGAGCACTTTTCTACTCTACTGTGTTTCCCATGGGGTCCGAACAGTGATCTTGCTCAGAACGAAAGAACTGTGCTTCCTACACACGGGCCATATCTAGTTCAACTCTGCTTAGGAAACTGACAAGAACAGTAGCTCCTCTTCAGTCCAATACACTTTACTTGCAGGGAACAGACGCGAGTGCTATTTGCACTGTGTATGGCAATTGGAGCACAATAGTGACTCGTCTTACCAGAAAACAACTCTTGCTCATAGGACAAAAAACTGCATGTGACTCAACTCCATTTAGGACTGGGAAACAAATGCTAGCTCGCATTACAAGAAACACACTCTGCTTTAGAGAAAAGAGCACTCTTCTACTCTACTGTGTTTCCTATGGTGTCCAAACAGTGAGCTTGCTCAGAACAAGAGAACTGTGCTTCCTACACACACGGCCATATCTAGTTCAAATCTGCTTAGGAAACTGACAAGAACAGTAGCTCCTATTCAGTCCAATACACTGTACTTGCTGGGAACAGACGCCAGTGCTATTTGTACTGTGTATGGCAATGGCAGCGCAATAGTGACTCTTCTTACCATAAAACAACTCTTGCTCTTAGGACAAGAAACTGCATGTGATTCAACTCCATTTAGGACTGGGAAACAAACGCTAGCTCGCCTTACAAGAAACACACACTGCTTTAGATAAAAGAGCACTCTTCTACTCTACTGTGTTTCCTATAGGGCCAGAACAGTGAGCTTGCTCAAAACAAAATAACTGTGCTTCCTACACACGGGCTATAACTAGTTCAACTCTGCTTAGGAAACTGACACGAACAGTAGCTCCTCTTCAGTCCGATACAGACATGAGTGCTATTTGCACTGTGTATGGCAATGGGAGCACAATAGTGACTTTCCTTACCAGAAAACAACTCTTGTTCATAGGACCAGAAACTGCATGTGATTCAACTCCATTTAGGACAGGGAAACAAGTGCTAGCTCGCCTTACATGAAACACACTCTGCTTTTGAGAAAAGAGCACTCTTCTACTCTACTGTGTTTCCTATGTGTTCCGAAAAGTGAGCTTGCTCAGAACCAAAAAACTGTGCTTCCTACATACAAGGCCATATCTAGTTCAAGTCTGCTCAGGAACCTGACAAGAAGAATAGATCCTCTTCAGTCCAATACACTGTACTTGCTGGGAACAGACGCCAGTGCTATTTGTCCTGTGTATGGCAATGGCAGCGCAATAGTGACTCTTCATACCAGAAAACAACTCTTGCTCGTAGGAGCAGAATCTGCATGTGATTCAACTCCATTTAGGACTGGGAAACAAATGCTAGCTCGCCTTACATGAAACACACTCTGCTTTTGAGAAAAGAGCACTCTTCTACTCTACTGTGTTTCCCATGGGGTCCGAACAGTGAGCTTGCTCAGAACGAAAGAACTGTGCTTCCTACACACGGGCCATATCTAGTTCAACTCTGCTTAGGAAACTGACAAGAACAGTAGCTCCTCTTCAGTCCAATACACTTTACTTGCAGGGAACAGACGCGAGTACTATTTGCACTGTGTATGGCAATTGGAGCACAATAGTGACTCGTCTTACCAGAAAACAACTCTTGCTCGTAGGACAAAAAACTGCATGTGACTCAACTCCATTTAGGACTGGGAAACAAATGCTAGCTCTCATTACAAGAAACACACTCTGCTTTAGAGAAAAGAGCACTCTTCTACTCTACTGTGTTTCCTATGGTGTCCAAACAGTGAGCTTGCTCAGAACAAGAGAACTGTACTTCCTACACACACGGACCATATCTAGTTCAACTCTGCTTAGGAAACTGACAAGAACAGTAGCTCCTATTCAGTCCAATACACTGTACTTGCTGGGAACAGACGCCAGTGCTATTTGTACTGTGTATGGCAATGGCAGCGCAATAGTGACTCTTCTTACCATAAAACAACTCTTGCTCTTAGGACAAGAAACTGCATGTGATTCAACTCCACTTAGGACTGGGAAACAAACGCTAGCTTGCCTTACAAGAAACACACTCTGCTTTTAAGAAAAGAGCACTCTTCTACTCTACTGTGTTTCCTATGGGGTCTGAACAGTGAGCTTGGTCAGAACAAAAGAACTGTGCTTCCTACACACACGGCCATATCTAGTTCAATTCTGCTTAGGAACCTGACCGGAGCAGTAGATCCTCTTAAGTCCAATACACTGTACTTGCTGGGAACAGACGGGAAGGCTATTTGCACTGTGTATGGCAATGGGAGCGCAATAGTGACTTTCCTTACCAGAAAACAACTCTTGCTTGTAGGACCAGAAACTGCATGTGATTCAACTCCATTTAGGACTGGGAAACAAATGCTAGCTCGCCTTACATGAAACACACTCTGCTTTTGAGAAAAGAGCACTCTTCTACTCTACTGTGTTTCCTATGGGGTCCAAAGAGTGAGCTTGCTCAGAACAAAAGAACTGTGCTTCCTACACACACGGGCCATATCTAGTTCAACTCTGCTTAGGAAACAAACAAGAACAGTAGCTCCCCTTCAGTCGAATACACTGTACTTGCGGGGAACAGACGCGAGTGCCATTTGCACTGTGTATTGCAATTGGAGCACAATAGTGACTTGTCTTACCAGAAAACAACTCTTGTTCGTAGGACAAAAAACTGCATGTGACTCAACTCCATTTAGGACTGGGAAACAAACGCTAGCTCGACTTCCAAGAAAAACACTCTGCTTTTGAGAAATGAGCACTCTTCTACTCTACTGTGTTTCCTATGTGTTCCGAAAAGTGAGCTTGCTCAAAACAAAAAAACTGTGCTTCCTACACACACGGCCATATCTAGTTCAAGTCTGCTTAGGAACCTGACAAGAACAGTAGATCTTCTTCAGTCCAATACACTGTACTTGCTGGGAACAGACGCCAGTGCTATTTGTCCTGTGTAGGGCAATGGCAGCGCAATAGTGACTCTTCTTACCAGAAAACAACTCTTGCTCGTAGGACCAGAAACTGCATGTGATTCAACTCCATTTAGGACGGGGAAACAAACTCTAGCTCGCTTTACAAGAAACACACTCTGCTTTTGAGAAAAGAGCACTCTTCTACTCTACTGTGTTTCCTATAGGGCCAGAACAGTGAGCTTGCTCAGAAAAAGGAACTGTACTTCCTAAACACACGGGCCATATCTAGTTCAACTCTGCTTAGGAAACTGAGAAGAACAGTAGCTCCTCTTCAGTCCAATACACTGTACTTGCTGGGAACAGACGGGAAGGCTATTTGCACTGTGTATGGCAATGGGAGCGCAATAGTGAATTTTCTTACCAGAAAACAACTCTTGCTCGTAGGACCAGAAACTGCATGTGATTCCACTCCATTTAGGACTGGGAAACAAACGCTAGCTCGCCTTACAAGAAACACACTCTGCTTTAGAGAAAAGAGCACTCTTCTACTCTACTGTGTTTCCTATGGGGTCCAAACAGTGAGCTTGTTCAGAACAAAAGAACTATGCTTCCTACACACACGGACCATATCTAGTTCAACTCTGCTTAGTAAACTGACAAGAACAGTAGTTCCTATTCAGTCCAATACACTGTACTTGCTGGGAAAAGACCCAAGTGCTATTTGTCTTGTGTAGGGCAATGGGAGCACAATAGTGACTTTCCTTACCAGAAAACAACTCTTGTTCGTAGGACCAGAAACTGCATGTGATTCAACTCCATTTAGGACTAGGAAACAAACGCTAGCTCGCCTTACAAAAACACACTCTGCTTTTGAGAAAAGAGCACTCTTCTACTCTACTGTGTTTCCTGTAGGGCCAGAACAGTGACCTTGCTCAGAACAAAAGAACTGTGCTTCCTACACACGGGCCATATCTAGTTCCACTCTGCTTAGAAAACTGACAAGAACAGTAGCTCCTCTTCAGTCCGATACACTGTACTTGCTGGGAACAGACGCGAGAGCTATTTGCACTATGTATGGCAAGGGGAGCGCAATAGTGACTTTCCTTACCAGAAATCAACTCTTGCTCTTAGGACCAGAAACTGCAAGTGATTCAACTCCATTTAGGACTGGGAAACAAACGCTAGCTCGCCTTACAAGAAACACACTCTGCATTTGAGAAAAGAGTACTCTTCTACTCTACTTGTGTTTCCTATTGTGTCCGAACAGTGAGCTTGCTCAGAACAAAAGAACTGTGCTTCCTACACATACGGCCATATCTAGTTCAATTCTGCTTAGGAACCTGACAAGAACAGTAGATCCTTTTCAGTCCAATACACTGTACTTGGTGGGAACAGACGCCAGTGCTATTTGTCCTGTGTATGGCAATGGCAGCGCAATAGTGACTCTTCTTACCATAAAACAACTCATGCTCTTAGGACTAGAAACTGCATGTGATTCAACTCCATTTAGGACTGGGAAACAAACGCTAGCTCGCCTTACAAGAAACACACTCTGCTTTTGAGAAAAGAGCACTCTTCTACTCTAATGTGTTTCCTATGGGGTCCAAACAGTGAGCTTGCTCCGAACAAAAGAACTGTGCTTCCTACACACACGGCCATATCTAGTTCAATTCTGCTTAGGAACCTGACCAGAGCAGTAGATCCTCTTCAGTCCAATACAATGTACTTGCTGGGAACAGACGCCAGTGCTATTTGTCCTGTATATGGCAATGGCAGCGCAATAGTGACTATTCTTATCATAAAACAACTCTTGCTCGTAGGACCACAAACTGCATGTGATTCCACTCCATTTAGGACTGGGAAACAAACGCTAGCTCGCTTTACAAGAAACACACTCTGCTTTTGAGAAAAGAGCACTCTTCTACTCTACTGTGTTTCCTATGGGGTCCAAAAGTGATCTTGGTCAAAACAAAAGAACTGTGCTTCCTACACACATGGACCATATCTAGTTCAACTCTGCTTAGTAAACTGACAAGAACAGTAGCTCCTATTCAGTCCAATACACTGTACTTGCTGGGAAAAGACGCGAGTGCTATTTGTCTTGTGTAGGGCAATGGGAGCGCAATAGTGACTTTCCTTACCAAAAACAAATCTTGTTCGTAGGACCAGAAACTGCATGTGATTGAACTCCATTTAGGACTAGGAAACAAACACTAGCTCGCCTTACAAAAACACACTCTGCTTTTGAGAAAAGAGCACTCTTCTACTCTACTGTGTTTCCTGTAGGGCCAGAACAGTGAGCTTGCTCAGAACAAAAGAACTGTACTTCCTACACACGGGCCATATCTAGTTCCACTCTGCTTAGGAAACTGACAAGAACAGTAGCTCCTCTTCAGTCCGATACACTGTACTTGCTGGGAACAGACGCGAGAGCTATTTGCACTATGTATGGCAAGGGGAGCGCAATAGTGACTTTCCTTACCAGAAATCAACTCTTGCTCGTAGGACCAGAAACTGCATGTGATTCAACTCCATTTAGGACTGGGAAACAAACGCCAGCTCGCCTTACAAGAAACACACTCTGCATTTGAGAAAAGAGCACCCTTCTACTCTACTGTGTTTCCTATGGTGTCCGAACAGTGAGCTTGCTCAGAACAAAAGAACTGTGCTTCCTACACACACGGCCATATCTAGTCAATTCTGCTTAGGAACCTGACAAGAACAGTAGATCCTCTTCAGTCCAATACACTGTACTTGGTGGGAACAGACGCCAGTGCTATTTGTCCTGTGTATGGCAATGGCAGCGCAATACTGACTCTTCTTACCATAAAACAACTCATGCTCTTAGGACTAGAAACTGCATGTGATTCAACTCCATTTAGGACTGGGAAACAAACGCTAGCTCGCCTTACAAGAAACACACACTGCTTTAGAGAAAAGAGCACTCTTCTACTCTACTGTGTTTCCTATAGGGCCAGAACAGTGAGCTTGCTCAAAACAAAATAACTGTGCTTCCTACACACGGGCCATAACTAGTTCAACTCTGCTTAGGAAACTGACACGAACAGTAGCTCCTCTTCAGTTCGATACAGACACGAGTGCTATTTGCACTGTGTATGGCAATGGGAGCGCAATAGTGACTTTCCTTACCAGAAAACAACTCTTGTTCATAGGACCAGAAACTGCATGTGATTCAACTCCATTTAGGACTGGGAAACAAGTGCTAGCTTGCGTTACATGAAACACACTCTGCTTTTGAGAAAAGAGCACTCTTCTACTCTACTGTGTTTCCTATGTGTTCCGAAAAGTGAGCTTGCTCAGAACAAAAAAACTGTGCTTCCTACATACAAAGCCATATCTAGTTCAAGTCTGCTCAGGAACCTGACAAGAACAATAGATCCTCTTCAGTCCAATACACTGTACTTTCTGGGAACAGACGCCAGTGCTATTTGTCCTGTGTATGGCAATGGCAGCGCAATAGTGACTCTTCTTACCAGAAAACAACTCTTGCTCGTAGGAGCAGAAACTGCATGTGATTCAACTCCATTTAGGACTGGGAAACAAATGCTAGCTCGCCTTACATGAAACACACTCTGCTTTTGAGAAAAGAGCACTCTTCTACTCTACTGTGTTTCCCATGGGGTCCGAACAGTGAGCTTGCTCAGAACGAAAGAACTGTGCTTCCTACACACGGGCCATATCTAGTTCAACTCTGCTTAGGAAACTGACAAGAACAGTAGCTCCTCTTCAGTCCAATACACTTTACTTGCAGGGAACAGACGCGAGTGCTATTTGCACTGTGTATGGCAATTGGAGCACAATAGTGACTCGTCTTACCAGAAAACAACTCTTGCTCATAGAACAAAAAACTGCATGTGACTCAACTCCATTTAGGACTGGGAAACAAATGCTAGCTCGCATTACAAGAAACACACTCTGCTTTAGAGAAAAGAGCACTCTTCTACTCTACTGTGTTTCCTATGGTGTCCAAACAGTGAGCTTGCTCAGAACAAGAGAACTGTGCTTCCTAAACACACGGACCATATCTAGTTCAACTCTGCTTAGGAAACTGACAAGAACAGTAGCTCCTATTCAGTCCAATACACTGTACTTGCTGGGAACAGACGCCAGTACTATTTGTACTGTGTATGGCAATGGCAGCGCAATAGTGACTCTTCTTACCATAAAACAACTCTTGCTCTTAGGACAAGAAACTGCATGTGATTCAACTCCATTTAGGACTGGGAAACAAACGCTAGCTCGCCTTACAAGAAACACACACTGCTTTAGATAAAAGAGCACTCTTCTACTCTACTGTGTTTCCTATAGGGCCAGAACAGTGAGCTTGCTCAAAACAAAATAACTGTGCTTCCTACACACGGGCTATAACTAGTTCAACTCTGCTTAGGAAACTGACACGAACAGTAGCTCCTCTTCAGTCCGATACAGACACGAGTGCTATTTGCACTGTGTATGGCAATGGGAGCGCAATAGTGACTTTCCTTACCAGAAAACAACTCTTGTTCATAGGACCAGAAACTGCATGTGATTCAACTCCATTTAGGACTGGGAAACAAGTGCTAGCTTGCGTTACATGAAACACACTCTGCTTTTGAGAAAAGAGCACTCTTCTACTCTACTGTGTTTCCTATGTGTTCCGAAAAGTGAGCTTGCTCAGAACAAAAAAACTGTGCTTCCTACATACAAAGCCATATCTAGTTCAAGTCTGCTCAGGAACCTGACAAGAACAATAGATCCTCTTCAGTCCAATACACTGTACTTGCTGGGAACAGACGCCAGTGCTATTTGTCCTGTGTATGGCAATGGCAGCGCAATAGTGACTCTTCTTACCAGAAAACAACTCTTGCTCGTAGGAGCAGAAACTGCATGTGATTCAACTCCATTTAGGACTGGGAAACAAATGCTAGCTCGCCTTACATGAAACACACTCTGCTTTTGAGAAAAGAGCACTCTTCTACTCTACTGTGTTTCCCATGGGGTCCGAACAGTGAGCTTGCTCAGAACGAAAGAACTGTGCTTCCTACACACGGGCCATATCTAGTTCAACTCTGCTTAGGAAACTGACAAGAACAGTAGCTCCTCTTCAGTCCAATACACTTTACTTGCAGGGAACAGACGCGAGTGCTATTTGCACTGTGTATGGCAATTGGAGCACAATAGTGACTCGTCTTACCAGAAAACAACTCTTGCTCATAGAACAAAAAACTGCATGTGACTCAACTCCATTTAGGACTGGGAAACAAATGCTAGCTCGCATTACAAGAAACACACTCTGCTTTAGAGAAAAGAGCACTCTTCTACTCTACTGTGTTTCCTATGGTGTCCAAACAGTGAGCTTGCTCAGAACAAAAGAACTGTGCTTCCTACACACACGGACCATATCTAGTTCAACTCTGCTTAGGAAACTGACAAGAACAGTAGCTCCTATTCAGTCCAATACACTGTACTTGCTGGGAACAGACGCCAGTACTATTTGTACTGTGTATGGCAATGGCAGCGCAATAGTGACTCTTCTTACCATAAAACAACTCTTGCTCTTAGGACAAGAAACTGCATGTGATTCAACTCCATTTAGGACTGGGAAACAAACGCTAGCTCGCCTTACAAGAAACACACACTGCTTTAGATAAAAGAGCACTCTTCTACTCTACTGTGTTTCCTATAGGGCCAGAACAGTGAGCTTGCTCAAAACAAAATAACTGTGCTTCCTACACACGGGCTATAACTAGTTCAACTCTGCTTAGGAAACTGACACGAACAGTAGCTCCTCTTCAGTCCGATACAGACACGAGTGCTATTTGCACTGTGTATGGCAATGGGAGCGCAATAGTGACTTTCCTTACCAGAAAACAACTCTTGTTCATAGGACCAGAAACTGCATGTGATTCAACTCCATTTAGGACAGGGAAACAAGCGCTAGCTCGCCTTACATGAAACACACTCTCCTTTTGAGAAAAGAGCACTCTTCTACTCTACTGTGTTTCCTATGTGTTCCGAAAAGTGAGCTTGCTCAGAACAAAAAAACTGTGCTTCCTACATACAAGGCCATATCTAGTTCAAGTCTGCTCAGGAACCTGACAAGAAGAATAGATCCTCTTCAGTCCAATACACTGTACTTGCTGGGAACAGACGCCAGTGCTATTTGTCCTGTGTATGGCAATGGCAGCGCAATAGTGACTCTTCATACCAGAAAACAACTCTTGCTCGTAGGAGCAGAAACTGCATGTGATTCAACTCCATTTAGGACTGGGAAACAAATGCTAGCTCGCCTTACATGAAACACACTCTGCTTTTGAGAAAAGAGCACTCTTCTACTCTACTGTGTTTCCCATGGGGTCCGAACAGTGAGCTTGCTCAGAACGAAAGAACTGTGCTTCCTACACACGGGCTATATCTAGTTCAACTCTGCTTAGGAAACTGACAAGAACAGTAGCTCCTCTTCAGTCCAATACACTTTACTTGCAGGGAACAGACGCGAGTGCTATTTGCACTGTGTATGGCAATTGGAGCACAATAGTGAATCGTCTTACCAGAAAACAACTCTTGCTCGTAGGACAAAAAACTGCATGTGACTCAACTCCATTTAGGACTGGGAAACAAATGCTAGCTCGCATTACAAGAAACACACTCTGCTTTAGAGAAAAGAGCACTCTTCTACTCTACTGTGTTTCCTATGGTGTCCAAACAGTGAGCTTGCTCAGAACAAGAGAACTGTACTTCCTACACACACGGACCATATCTAGTTCAACTCTGCTTAGGAAACTGACAAGAACAGTAGCTCCTATTCAGTCCAATACACTGTACTTGCTGGGAACAGACGCCAGTGCTATTTGTACTGTGTATGGCAATGGCAGCGCAATAGTGACTCTTCTTACCATAAAACAACTCTTGCTCTTAGGACAAGAAACTGCATGTGATTCAACTCCACTTAGGACTGGGAAACAAACGCTAGCTCGCCTTACAAGAAACACACTCTGCTTTTAAGAAAAGAGCACTCTTCTACTCTACTGTGTTTCCTATGGGGTCTGAACAGTGAGCTTGGTCAGAACAAAAGAACTGTGCTTCCTACACACACGGCCACATCTAGTTCAATTCTGCTTAGGAACCTGACCGGAGCAGGAGATCCTCTTCAGTCCAATACACTGTACTTGCTGGGAACAGACGGGAAGGCTATTTGCACTGTGTATGGCAATGGGAGCGCAATAGTGACTTTCCTTACCAGAAAACAACTCTTGCTTGTAGGACCAGAAACTGCATGTGATTCAACTCCATTTAGGACTGGGAAAAATGCTAGCTCGCCTTACATGAAACACACTCTGCTTTTGAGAAAAGAGCACTCTTCTACTCTACTGTGTTTCCTATGGGGTCCAAAGAGTGAGCTTGCTCAGATCAAAAGAACTGTGCTTCCTACACACACGGGCCATATCTAGTTCAACTCTGCTTAGGAAACAAACAAGAACAGTAGCTCCCCTTCAGTCGAATACACTGTACTTGCGGGGAACAGACGCGAGTGCCATTTGCACTGTGTATGGCAATTGGAGCACAATAGTGACTTGTCTTACCAGAAAACAACTCTTGTTCGTAGGACAAAAAACTGCATGTGACTCAACTCCATTTAGGACTGGGAAACAAACGCTAGCTCGACTTCCAAGAAAAACACTCTGCTTTTGAGAAATGAGCACTCTTCTACTCTACTGTGTTTCCTATGGTGTCCAAACAGTGAGCTTGCTCAGAACAAGAGAACTGTGCTTCCTACACACACGGCCATATCTAGTTCAAATCTGCTTAGGAAACTGACAAGAACAGTAGCTCCTCTTCAGTCCAATACACTGTACTTGCTGGGAACAGACGCCAGTGCTATTTGTACTGTGTATGGCAATGGCAGCGCAATAGTGACTCTTCTTACCATAAAACAACTCTTGCTCTTAGGACAAGAAACTGCATGTGATTCAACTCCATTTAGGACTGGGAAACAAACGCTAGCTCGCCTTACAAGAAACACACACTGCTTTAGATAAAAGAGCACTCTTCTACTCTACTGTGTTTCCTATAGGGCCAGAACAGTGAGCTTGCTCAAAACAAAATAACTGTGCTTCCTACACACGGGCTATAACTAGTTCAACTCTGCTTAGGAAACTGACACGAACAGTAGCTCCTCTTCAGTCCGATACAGACATGAGTGCTATTTGCACTGTGTATGGCAATGGGAGCGCAATAGTGACTTTCCTTACCAGAAAACAACTCTTGTTCATAGGACCAGAAACTGCATGTGATTCAACTCCATTTAGGACAGGGAAACAAGTGCTAGCTCGCCTTACATGAAACACACTCTGCTTTTGAGAAAAGAGCACTCTTCTACTCTACTGTGTTTCCTATGTGTTCCGAAAAGTGAGCTTGCTCAGAACCAAAAAACTGTGCTTCCTACATACAAGGCCATATCTAGTTCAAGTCTGCTCAGGAACCTGACAAGAAGAATAGATCCTCTTCAGTCCAATACACTGTACTTGCTGGGAACAGACGCCAGTGCTATTTGTCCTGTGTAGGGCAATGGCAGCGCAATAGTGACTCTTCTTATCAGAAAACAACTCTTGCTCGTAGGACCAGAAACTGCATGTGATTCAACTCCATTTAGGACGGGGAAACAAACTCTAGCTCGCTTTACAAGAAACACACTCTGCTTTTGAGAAAAGAGCACTCTTCTACTCTACTGTGATTCCTATAGGGCCAGAACAGTGAGCTTGCTCAGAAAAAGGAACTGTACTTCCTAAACACACGGGCCATATCTAGTTCAACTCTGCTTAGGAAACTGAGAAGAACAGTAGCTCCTCTTCAGTCCAATACACTGTACTTGCTGGGAACAGACGGGAAGGCTATTTGCACTGTGTATGGCAATGGGAGCGCAATAGTGAATTTTCTTACCAGAAAACAACTCTTGCTCGTAGGACCAGAAACTGCATGTGATTCCACTCCATTTAGGACTGGGAAACAAACGCTAGCTCGCCTTACAAGAAACACACTCTGCTTTAGAGAAAAGAGCACTCTTCTACTCTACTGTGTTTCCTATGGGGTCCAAACAGTGAGCTTGTTCAGAACAAAAGAACTATGCTTCCTACACACACGGACCATATCTAGTTCAACTCTGCTTAGTAAACTGACAAGAACAGTAGTTCCTATTCAGTCCAATACACTGTACTTGCTGGGAAAAGACCCAAGTGCTATTTGTCTTGTGTAGGGCAATGGGAGCGCAATAGTGACTTTCCTTACCAGAAAACAACTCTTGTTCGTAGGACCAGAAACTGCATGTGATTCAACTCCATTTAGGACTAGGAAACAAACGCTAGCTCGCCTTACAAAAACACACTCTGCTTTTGAGAAAAGAGCACTCTTCTACTCTACTGTGTTTCCTGTAGGGCCAGAACAGTGACCTTGCTCAGAACAAAAGAACTGTGCTTCCTACACACGGGCCATATCTAGTTCCACTCTGCTTAGAAAACTGACAAGAACAGTAGCTCCTCTTCAGTCCGATACACTGTACTTGCTGGGAACAGACGCGAGAGCTATTTGCACTATGTATGGCAAGGGGAGCGCAATAGTGACTTTCCTTACCAGAAATCAACTCTTGCTCTTAGGACCAGAAACTGCATGTGATTCAACTCCATTTAGGACTGGGAAACAAACGCTAGCTCGCCTTACAAGAAACACACTCTGCATTTGAGAAAAGAGTACTCTTCTACTCTACTGTGTTTCCTATTGTGTCCGAACAGTGAGCTTGCTCAGAACAAAAGAACTGTGCTTCCTACACATACGGCCATATCTAGTTCAATTCTGCTTAGGAACCTGACAAGAACAGTAGATCCTTTTCAGTCCAATACACTGTACTTGGTGGGAACAGACGCCAGTGCTATTTGTCCTGTGTATGGCAATGGCAGCGCAATAGTGACTCTTCTTACCATAAAACAACTCATGCTCTTAGGACTAGAAACTGCATGTGATTCAACTCCATTTAGGACTGGGAAACAAACTCTAGCTCGCCTTACAAGAAACACACACTGCTTTAGAGAAAAGAGCACTCTTCTACTCTACTGTGTTTCCTATAGGGCCAGAACAGTGAGCTTGCTCAAAACAAAATAACTGTGCTTCCTACACACGGGCCATAACTAGTTCAACTCTGCTTAGGAAACTGACACGAACAGTAGCTCCTCTTCAGTCTGATACAGACACGAGTGCTATTTGCACTGTGTATGGCAATGGGAGCGCAATAGTGACTTTCCTTACCAGAAAACAACTCTTGTTCATAGGACCCGAAACTGCATGTGATTCAACTCCATTTAGGACTGGGAAACAAGTGCTAGCTCGCCTTACATGAAACACACTCTGCTTTTGAGAAAAGAGCACTCTTCTACTCTACTGTGTTTCCTATGTGTACGAAAAGTGAGCTTGCTCAGAACAAAAAAACTGTGCTTCCTACACACAAGGCCATATCTAGTTCAAGTCTGCTCAGGAACCTGACAAGAACAGTAGATCCTCTTCAGTCCAATACACTGTACTTGCGGGGAACAGACGCGAGTGCTATTTGCACTGTGTATGGCAATTGGAGCACAATAGTGACTTGTCTTACCAGAAAACAACTCTTGTCGTAGGACAAAAAACTGCATGTGACTCAACTCCATTTAGGACTGGGAAACAAACGCTAGATCGACTTCCAAGAAACACACTCTGCTTTAGAGAAAAGAGCACTCTTCTACTCTACTGTGTTTCCTATGTGTTCCGAAAAGTGAGCTTGCGCAGAACACAAAAACTGTGCTTCCTACACACAGGGTCATATCTCATTCAAGTCTGCTTAGGAACCTGACAAGAACAGTATATCCTCTTCAGTCCAATACACTGTACTTGCTGGGAACAGACGCCAGTGCTATTTGTCCTGTGTAGGGCAATGGCAGTGCAATAGTGACTCTTCTTACCAGAAAACAACTCTTGCTCGTAGGACCAGAAACTGCATGTGATTCAACTCCATTTAGGACTGGGAAACAAACTCTAGCTCGCTTTACAAGAAACACACTCTGCTTTTGAGAAAAGAGCACTCATCTACTCTACTGTGTTTCCTATAGGGCCAGAACAGTGAGCTTGCTCAGAAAAAAGGAACTGTACTTCCTAAACACACGGGCCATATCTAGTTCAACTCTGCTTAGGAAACTGAGAAGAACAGTAGCTCCTCTTCAGTCCAATACACTGTACTTGCTGGGAACAGACGGGAGGGCTATTTGCACTGTGTATGGCAATGGGAGCGCAATAGTGACTTTCCTTACAAGAAAACAACTCTTGCTCGTAGGACCAGAAACTGCATGTGATTCCACTCCATTTAGGACTGGGAAACAAACTCTAGCTCGCCTTACAAGAAACACACTCTCCTTTAGAGAAAAGAGCACTCTTCTACTCTACTGTGTTTCCTATGGGGTCCAAACAGTGAGCTTGTTCAGAACAAAAGAACTATGCTTCCTACACACACGGACCATATCTAGTTCAACTCTGCTTAGTAAACTGACAAGAACAGTAGCTCCTATTCAGTCCAATACACTGTACTTGCTGGGAAAAGACGAGAGAGCTATTTGTCTTGTGTAGGGCAATGGGAGCGCAATAGTGACTTTCCTTACCAGAAAACTACTCTTTTTCGTAGGACCAGAAACTGCATGTGATTCAACTCCATTTAGGACTAGGAAACAAACGCTAGCTCGCCTTACAAAAACACACTCTGCTTTTCAGAAAAGAGCACTCTTCTACTCTACTGTGTTTCCTGTAGGGCCAGAACAAAGAGCTTGCTCAGAACATAAGAACTGTGCTCCTACACACGGGCCATATCTAGTTCCACTCTGCTTAGGAAACTGACAAGAACAGTATATCCTGTTCAGTCCGATACACTGTACTTGCTGGGAACAGACGCGAGAGCTATTTGCACTATGTATGGCAATGGCAGCGCAATAGTGACTATTCTTACCATAAAACAACTCTTGCTCGTAGGACCAGAAACTGCATGTGATTCCACTCCATTTAGGACTGGGACACAAACGCTAGCTCGCCTTACAAGAAACACACTCTGCTTTAGAGAAAAGAGCACTCTTCTACTCTACTGTGTTTCCTATGGGGTCCAAACAGTGAGCTTGCTCAGAACAAAAGAACTGTGCTTCCTACACACGAGGACCATATGTAGTTCAACTCTGCTTAGGAAACTGACAAGAACAGTAGCTCCTATTCAGTACAATACACTGTACTTGCTGGGAAAAGACGCGAGTGCTATTTGCCCTGTGTATGGCAATGGGAGCGCAATAGTGACTTTCCTTACCAGAAAACAACTCTTGTTCGTAGGACCAGAAACTGCATGTGATTCAACTCCATTTAGGACTGGGAAACAAACGGTAGCTCGCCTTACAAGAAACACACTCTGCTTTTGAGAAAAGAGCACTCTTCTACTCTACTGTGTTTCCTATAGGGCCAGAACAGTGAGCTTGCTTAGAACAAAAGAACTGTGCTTCCCACACACGGGCCATATCTAGTTCAACTCTGCTTAGGAAACGGACAAGAACAGTAGATCCTCTTCAGTCCAATACACTGTACTTGCTGGGAACAGACGCCATTGCTATTTGCACTGTGTATAGCAATTGGAGCACAATAGTGACTCGTCTTACCAGAAAACAACTCTTGCTCATAGGACAAAAAACTGCATGTGACTCAACTCCATTTAGGACTGGAAAACAAACTCTAGCTCACTTTACAAGAAACACACTCTGCTTTTGAGAAAAGAACACTTTTCTACTCTACTGTGTTTCCTATAGGGTCAGAACAGTGAGCTTTCTCAGAAAAAAAGAACTGTGCTTCCTACCTACACGGGCCATATATAGTTCAACTTTTCTTAGGAAACTGACAAGAACAGTAGCTCCTCTTCAGTCCAATACACGGTACTTGCTGGGAACAGACAGGAGGGCTATTTGCACTGTGTATGGCAATGGGAGCGCAATAGTGACTTTCCTTACCAGAAAACAACTCTTGCTCCTAGGACCAGAAACTGCATGTGATTCAACTCCATTTAGGACTGGGAAAGAAATGCTAGCTCGACTTACAACAAACACACTGCTTTAAAGGAAAGAGCACTCTTCTACTCTACTGTGTTTCCTATGGGGTCCAAACAGTGAGCTTGCTCAGAACAAAAGAACTGTGCTTCCTACACACATGGATCATATCTAGTTCAACTCTGCTTATGAAACTGACAAGAACAGTAGATCCTATTCAGTCCAATACACTGTACTTGCTGGGAACAGACCCGAGTGCTATTTGCACTGTGTATGGCATTTGGAGCACAATAGTGACTCTTCTTACCAGAAAACAACTCTTGCTCGTAGGACCAAAAACTGCATGTGACTCAACTCCATTTAGGACTGGGAAACAAACGCGAGCTTGCCTTACAAGAAACACACTCTGCTTTAGAGAAAAGAGCACTCTTCTACTCTACTGTGTTTCCTATAGGGCCAGAACAGTGAGCTTGCTAAGAACATAATAACTCTCCTTTTTAAACACGGGCCATATCTAGTTCAACTCTGCTTAGGAAACTGACAAGAAAAGTAGCTCCTCTTCAGTCCGATACACTGTACTTTCTGGGAACAGACGCGAGTGCTATTTGCACTGTGTATGGCAAAGCGAGAACAATGGTGACTTTCCTTACCAGAAAACAACTCTTGCTCGTAGGACCAGAAACTGCATGTGATTCAACTCCATTTAGGACTGGGAAACAAATGCTAGCTCGCCTTACAAGAAACACACTCTGCTTTTAACAAAAGAGCACTGTTCTCTACTGTGTTTCCTATAGGGCCAAAACAGTAAGCTTGCTCAGAACAAAAGAACTGTGCTTCCTACACACATGGACCATATCTAGTTCAACTCTGCTTAGGAAACTGACAAGAACAGTAGCTCCTCTTCAGTCCGATACACTGTACTTGCTGGGAACACACGCCAGTGCTATTTGTCCTGTGTAGGGCAATGGCAGCGCAATAGTGACTATTCTTACCACAAAAAACCTCTTGCTCCTAGGACCAGAAACTGCATGTGATTCAACTCCATTTAGGACTGGGAAACAAACGCTAGCTCGCCTTACAAGAAACACACTCTCCTTTAGAAAAAGAGCACTTTTCTACTCTACAGGGTTTCCTATAGGGCCAGAACAGTGAGCTTGCTCAGAACATAAGAACTGTGCTTCCCACACACGGGCCATATCTAGTTCAACTCTGCTTAGTAAACTGACAAGAACAGTAGCTCCTATTCAGTCCAATACACTGTTCTTGCTGGTAAAAGACGCGAGTGCTATTTGTCTTGTGTATGGCAATGGGAGCGCAATAGTGACTTTCCTTACCAAAAAACAACTCTTGTTCGTAGGCCAGAAACTGCATGTGATTCAACTCCATTTAGGACTAGGAAACAAACCCTAGCTCGCCTTACAAAAACACACTCTGCTTTTGAGAAAAGAGCACTCTTCTACTCTACTGTGTTTCCTGTACGGCCAGAACAATGAGCTTGCTCAGAACATAAGAACTGTGCTCCTACACACGGGCCATATCTAGTTCCACTCTGCTTAGGAAACTGACAAGAACAGTATATCCTCTTCAGTCCGATACACTGTACTTGCTGGGAACAGACGCGAGAGCTATTTGCACTATGTATGGCAAAAGGAGCGCAATAGTGACTTTCCTTACCAGAAATCAACTCTTGCTCTTAGGACCAGAAACTGCATGTGATTCAACTACTTTTAGGACTGGGAAACAAACGAGAGCTCGACTTTCAAGAAACACACTCTGCTTTTGAGAAAAGAGCACTCTTCTACTCTACTGTGTTTCCTATGGGGTCCGAACAGTGAGCTTGCTCAGAACAAAAGAACTGTGCTTCCTACACACACGGCCATATCTAGTTCAATTCTGCTTAGGAACCTGACAAGAACAGTAGATCCTCTTCAGTCTAATACACTGTACTTGCTGGGAACAGACACCAGTGCTATTTGTCCTGTGTATGGCAATGGCAGCGCAATAGTGACTATTCTTACCATAAAACAACTCTTGCTCATAGGACTAGAAACTGCATGTGATTCCACTCCATTTAGGACTGGGACACAAATGCTAGCTCGCCTTACGAGAAACACACTCTGCTTTAAAGAAAAGAGCACTCTTCTACTCTACTGTGCTTCCTATGGGGTCAAAACAGTGAGCTTGCTCAGAACAAAAGAACTGTGCTTCCTACACACGAGGACCATATGTAGTTCAACTCTGCTTAGGAAACTGACAAGAACAGTATCTCCTATTCAGTCCAATACACTGTACTTGCTGGGAACAGACGCGAGTGCTATTTGCACTGTGTATGGCATTTAGAGCGCAATAGTGACTCTTCTTACCAGATAACAACTCTTGCTCGTAGGACCAAAAACTGTCTGTGACTCAACTCCATTTAGGACTGGGAAACAAACGCGAGCTGGCCTTAAAAGAAACACACTCTGCTTTAGAGAAAAGAGCACTCATATACTCTACTGTGTTTCCTGTAGGGCCAGAACAGTGAGCTTGCTCAGAACAAAAGAACTGTGCTTCCTACACACACGGGCCATATCTAGTTCAACTCTGCTTAGGAAACTGACAAGAACAGTAGCTCCTCTTCAGTTCGATACACTGTACTTGCTGAGAACAGACGCGAGTGCTATTTGCACTGTGTATGGCAATGGGAGCGCAATAGTGACTTTCCTTACCAGAAAACAACTCTTGCTCGTAGGACCAGAAACTGCATGTGATTCAACTCCATTTAGGACTGGGAAACAAATGCTAGCTCGCCTTACATGAAACACACTCTGCTTTTGAGAAAAGAGCACTCTTCTACTCTACTGTGTTTCCTATGTGTTCCGAAAAGTGAGCTTGCTCAGAACAAAAAAACTGTGCTTCCTACACACAGGGTCATATCTCGTTCAAGTCTGCTTAGGAACCTGACAAGAACAGTAGATCCTCTTCAGTACAATACACTGTACTTGCTGGGAACAGACGACAGTGCTATTTGTCTTGTGTAGGGCAATGGCAGTGCAATAGTGACTCTTCTTACCAGAAAACAACTCTTGCTCGTAGGACCAGAAACTGCATGTGATTCAACTCCAATTAGGACTGGGAAACAAACTCTAGCTCGCTTTACAAGAAACACACTCTGCTTTTGAGAAAAGAGCACTCTTCTACTCTACTGTGTTTCCTATAGGGCCAGAACAGTGAGTTTGCTCAGAAAAAAGGAACTGTACTTCCTAAACACACGGGCCATATCTATTTCAACTCTGCTTAGGAAACTGACAAGAACAGTAGCTCCTCTTCAGTCCAATACACTGTACTAGCTGGGAAAAGACACGAGTGCTATTTGCCCTGTGTATGGCAATGGGAGCGCAATAGTGACTTTCCTTACCAGAAAGCAACTCTTGTTCATAGGACCAGAAACTGCATGTGATTCAACTCCATTTAGGACTGGGAAACAAATGCTAGCTCGCCTTACAAGAAACACACTCTGCTTTTGAGAAAAGAGCACTCTTCTACTCTAATGTGTTTCCTATGAGGTCCGAACAATGAGCTTGCTCAGAACAAAAGAACTGTGCTTCCTACACACACGGCCATATTTAGTTCAATTCTGCTTAGGAACCTGACCAGAGCAGTAGATCCTCTTCAGTCCAATACACTGTACTTGCTGGGAACAGACGCCAGTGCTATTTGTCCTGTATATGGCAATGGCAGCGCAATAGTGACTATTCTTATTATAAAACAACTCTTGCTCGTAGGACCACAAACTGCATGTGATTCCACTCCATTTAGGACTGGGAAACAAACGCTAGCTCGCTTTACAAGAAACACACTCTGCTTTTGAGAAAAGAGCACTCTTCTACTCTACTGTGTTTCCTATGGGGTCCAAACAGTGATCTTGGTCAGAACAAAAGAACTGTGCTTCCTACACACATGGACCATATCTAGTTCAACTCTGCTTAGTAAACTGACAAGAACAGTAGCTCCTATTCAGTCCAATACACTGTACTTGCTGGGAAAAGACGCGAGTGCTATTTGTCTTGTGTAGGGCAATGGGAGCGCAATAGTGACTTTCCTTACCAGAAAACAACTCTTGTTCGTAGGACCAGAAACTGCATGTGATTCAACTCCATTTAGGACTAGGAAACAAACGCTAGCTCGCCTTACAAAAACACACTCTGCTTTTGAGAAAAGAGCACTCTTCTACTCTACTGTGTTTCCTGTAGGGCCAGAACAGTGAGCTTGCTCAGAACAAAAGAACTGTGCTTCCTACACACTGGCCATATCTAGTTCCACTCTGCTTAGGTAACTGACAAGAACAGTAGCTCCTCTTCAGTCCGATACACTGTACTTGCTGGGAACAGACGCGAGAGCTATTTGCACTATGTATGGCAAGGGGAGCGCAATAGTGACTTTCCTTACCAGAAATCAACTCTTGCTCTTAGGACCAGAAACTGCATGTGATTCAACTCCATTTAGGACTGGGAAACAAACGCTAGCTCGCCTTACAAGAAACACACTCTGCATTTGAGAAAAGAGCACTCTTCTACTCTACTGTGTTTCCTATGGTGTCCGAACAGTGAGCTTGCTCAGAACAAAAGAACTGTGCTTCCTACACACACGGCCATATCTAGTCAATTCTGCTAAGGAACCTGACAAGAACAGTAGATCCTCTTCAGTCCAATACACTGTACTTGGTGGGAACAGACGCCAGTGCTATTTGTCCTGTGTATGGCAATGGCAGCGCAATAGTGACTCTTCTTACCATAAAACAACTCATGCTCTTAGGACTAGAAACTGCATGTGATTCAACTCCATTTAGGACTGGGAAACAAACGCTAGCTCGCCTTACAAAAAACACACACTGCTTTAGAGAAAAGTGCACTCTCTACTCTACTGTGTTTCCTATAGGGCCAGAACAGTGAGCTTGCTCAAAACAAAATAACTGTGCTTCCTACACACGGGCCATAACTAGTTCAACTCTGCTTAGGAAACTGACACGAACAGTAGCTCCTCTTCAGTTCGATACAGACACGAGTGCTATTTGCACTGTGTATGGCAATGGGAGCGCAATAGTGTCTTTCCTTACCAGAAAACAACTCTTGTTCATAGGACCAGAAACTGCATGTGATTCAACTCCATTTAGGACTGGGAAACAAGTGCTAGCTCGCCTTACATGAAACACACTCTGCTTTTGAGAAAAGAGGACTCTTCTACTCTACTGTGTTTCCTATGTGTTCCGAAAAGTGAGCTTGCTCAGAACAAAAAAACTGTGCTTCCTACATACAAAGCCATATCTAGTTCAAGTCTGCTCAGGAACCTGACAAGAACAATAGATCCTCTTCAGTCCAATACACTGTGCTTGCTTGGAACAGACACCAGTGCTATTTGTTCTGTGTATGGCAATGGCAGCGCAATAGTGACTATTCTTACCATAAAACAACTCTTGCTCGTAGGACCAGAAACTGCATGTGATTCCACTCCATTTAGGACTGGGACACAAACGCTAGCTCGCCTTACAAGAAACACACTCTGCTTTAGAGAAAAGAGCACTCTTCTACTCTACTGTGTTTCCTATGGGGTCCAAACAGTGAACTTGCTCAGAACAAAAGAACTGTGCTTCCTACACACACGGCCATATCTAGTTCAATTCTGCTTAGGAAACTGACAAGAACAGTAGCTCCTATTCAGTCCAATACACTGTACTTGCTGGGAACAGACGCGAGTGCTATTTGCACTGTGTATGGCATTTAGAGCGCAATAGTGACTCTTCTTACCAGAAAAGAACTCTTGCTCGTAGGACCAAAAACTGTCTGTGACTCAACTCCATTTAGGACTGGGAAACAAACGCGAGCTGGCCTTACAAGAAACACACTCTGCTTTAGAGAAAAGAGCACTCATATACTCTACTGTGTTTCCTGTAGGGCCAGAACAGTGAGCTTGCTCAGAACAAAAGAACTGTGCTTCCTACACACACGGTCATATCTAGTTCAATTCTGCTTAGGAACCTGACAAGAACAGTAGATCCTCTACGGTCCAATACACTGTGCTTGCTGGGAACAGACACCAGTGCTATTTGTCCTGTGTATGGCAATGGCAGCGCAATAGTGACTCTTCTTACCATAAAACAACTCTTGCTCGTAGGACCAGAAACTGCATGTGATTCAACTCCATTTAGGACTGGGAAACAAACTCTAGCTCGCTTTACAAGAAACACACTCTGCTTTTGAGAAAAGAGCACTCTTCTACTCTACTGTGTTTCCTATGGGGTCCGAACAGTGAGCTTGCTCAGAACAAAAGAACTGTGCTTCCTACACACACGGCCATATCTAGTTCAATTCTGCTTAGGAACCTGACCAGAGCAGTAGATCCTTTTCAGTCTAATACACTGTACTTGCTGGGAACAGACGCCAGTGCTATTTGTCCTGTATATGGCAATGGCAGCGCAATAGTGACTATTCTTATCATAAAACAACTCTTGTTCGTAGGACCACAAACTGCATGTGATTCCACTCCATTTAGGACTGGGAAACAAACGCTAGCTCGCCTTACAAGAAACACACTCTGTTTTTGAGAAAAGAGCACTCTTCTACTCTACTGTGTTTCCTATGGGGTCCAAACAGTGATCTTGGTCAGAACAAAAGAACTGTGCTTTTTACACACATGGACCATATCTAGTTCAACTCTGCTTAGGAAACAAACAAGAACAGAAGCTCTTCTTCAGTCGAATACACTGTACTTGCGGGGAACAGACGCGAGTGCTATTTGCACTGTGTATGGCAATTGGAGCACAATAGTGACTTGTCTTACCAGAAAACAACTCTTGTTCGTAGGACAAAAAACTGCATGTGACTCAACTCCATTTAGGACTGGGAAACAAATGCTAGCTCGACTTCCAAGAAAAACACTCGGCTTTTGAGAAAAGAGCACTCTTCTACTCTACTGTGTTTCCTATGTGTTCCGAATAGTGAGCTTGCTCAGAACACAAAAACTGTGCTTCCTACACACACGGCCATATCTCGTTCAAGTCTGCTTAGGAACCTGACAAGAACAGTAGATCTTCTTCAGTCCAATACACTGTACTTGCTGGGAACAGACGCCAGTGGTATTTGTCCTGTGTAGGGCAATGACAGCGCAACAGTGACTCTTCTTACCAGAAAACAACTCTTGCTCGTAGGACCAGAAACTGCATGTGATTCAACTCCATTTAGGACTGGGAAACAAACTCTAGCTCGCTTTACAAGAAACACACTCTGCTTTTGAGAAAAGAGCACTCTTCTACTCTACTGTGTTTCCTATAGGGCCAGAACAGTGAGCTTGCTCAGAAAAAAGGAAGTGTACTTCCTAAACACACGGGCCATATCTAGTTCAACTCTGCTTAGGAAACTGAGAAGAACAGTAGCTCCTCTTCAGTCCAATACACTGTACTTGCTGGGAACAGACGGGAAGGCTATTTGCACTGTGTATGGCAATGGGAGCGCAATAGTGACTTTTCTTACCAGAAAACAACTCTTGCTCGTAGGACCAGAAACTGCATGTGATTCCACTCCATTTAGGACTGGGAAACAAACGCTAGCTCGCCTTACAAGAAACACACTCTGCTTTAGAGAAAAGAGCACTCTTCTACTCTACTGTGTTTCCTATGGGGTCCAAACAGTGAGCTTGTTCAGAACAAAAGAACTATGCTTCCTACACACACGGACCATATCTAGTTCAACTCTGCTTAGTAAACTGACAAGAACAGTAGCTCCTATTCAGTCCAATACACTGTACTTGCTGGGAAAAGACGCGAGTGCTATTTGTCTTGTGTAGGGCAATGGGAGAGCAATAGTGACTTTCCTTACCAGAAAACAACTCTTGTTCGTAGGACCAGAAACTGCATGTGATTCAACTCCATTTAGGACTAGGAAACAAACGCTAGCTCGCCTTACAAAAACACACTCTGCTTTTGAGAAAAGAGCACTCTTCTACTCTACTGTGTTTCCTGTAGGGCCAGAACAGTGAGCTTGCTCAGAACAAAAGAACTGTGCTTCCTACAAACACAGCCATATCTAGTTCAATTCTGCTTAGGAACCTGACCAGAGCAGTAGATCCTCTTCAGTCCAATACACTGTACTTGCTGGGAACAGACGCCAGTGCTATTTGTCCTGTATATGGCAATGGCAGCGCAATAGTGACTATTCTTATCATAAAACAACTCTTGCTCGTAGGACCACAAACTGCATGTGATTCCACTGCATTTAGGACTGGGAAACAAACGCTAGCTCGCCTTACAAGAAACACACTCTGCTTTTGAGAAAAGAGCACTCTTCTACTCTACTGTGTTTCCTATGGGGTCCAAACAGTGATCTTCTTCAGAACAAAAGAACTGTGCTTCCTAGACACATGGACCATATCTAGTTCAACTCTGCTTAGGAAACTGACAAGAACAGTACCTCCTATTCAGTCCAATACACTGTACTTGCTGGGAACAAACGCGAGTGCTATTTGCACTGTGTATGGCATTTAGAGCGCAATAGTGACTCTTCTTACCAGATAACAACTCTTGCTCGTAGGACCAAAAACTGTCTGTGACTCAACTCCATTTAGGACTGGGAAACAAACGCGAGCTGGCCTTAAAAGAAACACACTCTGCTTTAGAGAAAAGAGCACTCATATACTCTACTGTGTTTCCTGTAGGGCCAGAACAGTGAGCTTGCTCAGAACAAAAGAACTGTGCTTCCTACACACACGGGCCATATCTAGTTCAACTCTGCTTAGGAAACTGACAAGAACAGTAGCTCCTCTTCAGTTCGATACACTGTACTTGCTGAGAACAGACGCGAGTGCTATTTGCACTGTGTATGGCAATGGGAGCGCAATAGTGACTTTCCTTACCAGAAAACAACTCTTGCTCGTAGGACCAGAAACTGCATGTGATTCAACTCCATTTAGGACTGGGAAACAAATGCTAGCTCGCCTTACATGAAACACACTCTGCTTTTGAGAAAAGAGCACTCTTCTACTCTACTGTGTTTCCTATGTGTTCCGAAAAGTGAGCTTGCTCAGAACAAAAAAACTGTGCTTCCTACACACAGGGTCATATCTCGTTCAAGTCTGCTTAGGAACCTGACAAGAACAGTAGATCCTCTTCAGTACAATACACTGTACTTGCTGGGAACAGACGACAGTGCTATTTGTCTTGTGTAGGGCAATGGCAGTGCAATAGTGACTCTTCTTACCAGAAAACAACTCTTGCTCGTAGGACCAGAAACTGCATGTGATTCAACTCCAATTAGGACTGGGAAACAAACTCTAGCTCGCTTTACAAGAAACACACTCTGCTTTTGAGAAAAGAGCACTCTTCTACTCTACTGTGTTTCCTATAGGGCCAGAACAGTGAGTTTGCTCAGAAAAAAGGAACTGTACTTCCTAAACACACGGGCCATATCTATTTCAACTCTGCTTAGGAAACTGAGAAGAACAGTAGCTCCTCTTCAGTCCAATACACTGTACTAGCTGGGAAAAGACACGAGTGCTATTTGCCCTGTGTATGGCAATGGGAGCGCAATAGTGACTTTCCTTACCAGAAAGCAACTCTTGTTCATAGGACCAGAAACTGCATGTGATTCAACTCCATTTAGGACTGGGAAACAAATGCTAGCTCGCCTTACAAGAAACACACTCTGCTTTTGAGAAAAGAGCACTCTTCTACTCTAATGTGTTTCCTATGAGGTCCGAACAATGAGCTTGCTCAGAACAAAAGAACTGTGCTTCCTACACACACGGCCATATTTAGTTCAAATCTGCTTAGGAACCTGACCAGAGCAGTAGATCCTCTTCAGTCCAATACACTGTACTTGCTGGGAACAGACGCCAGTGCTATTTGTCCTGTATATGGCAATGGCAGCGCAATAGTGACTATTCTTATTATAAAACAACTCTTGCTCGTAGGACCACAAACTGCATGTGATTCCACTCCATTTAGGACTGGGAAACAAACGCTAGCTCGCTTTACAAGAAACACACTCTGCTTTTGAGAAAAGAGCACTCTTCTACTCTACTGTGTTTCCTATGGGGTCCAAACAGTGATCTTGGTCAGAACAAAAGAACTGTGCTTCCTACACACATGGACCATATCTAGTTCAACTCTGCTTAGTAAACTGACAAGAACAGTAGCTCCTATTCAGTCCAATACACTGTACTTGCTGGGAAAAGATGCGAGTGCTATTTGTCTTGTGTAGGGCAATGGGAGCGCAATAGTGACTTTCCTTACCAGAAAACAACTCTTGTTCGTAGGACCAGAAACTGCATGTGATTCAACTCCATTTAGGACTAGGAAACAAACGCTAGCTCGCCTTACAAAAACACACTCTGCTTTTGAGAAAAGAGCACTCTTCTACTCTACTGTGTTTCCTGTAGGGCCAGAACAGTGAGCTTGCTCAGAACAAAAGAACTGTGCTTCCTACACACTGGCCATATCTAGTTCCACTCTGCTTAGGTAACTGACAAGAACAGTAGCTCCTCTTCAGTCCGATACACTGTACTTGCTGGGAACAGACGCGAGAGCTATTTGCACTATGTATGGCAAGGGGAGCGCAATAGTGACTTTCCTTACCAGAAATCAACTCTTGCTCTTAGGACCAGAAACTGCATGTGATTCAACTCCATTTAGGACTGGGAAACAAACGCTAGCTCGCCTTACAAGAAACACACTCTGCATTTGAGAAAAGAGCACTCTTCTACTCTACTGTGTTTCCTATGGTGTCCGAACAGTGAGCTTGCTCAGAACAAAAGAACTGTGCTTCCTACACACACGGCCATATCTAGTCAATTCTGCTAAGGAACCTGACAAGAACAGTAGATCCTCTTCAGTCCAATACACTGTACTTGGTGGGAACAGACGCCAGTGCTATTTGTCCTGTGTATGGCAATGGCAGCGCAATAGTGACTCTTCTTACCATAAAACAACTCATGCTCTTAGGACTAGAAACTGCATGTGATTCAACTCCATTTCGGACTGGGAAACAAACGCTAGCTCGCCTTACAAAAAACACACACTGCTTTAGAGAAAAGTGCACTCTCTACTCTACTGTGTTTCCTATAGGGCCAGAACAGTGAGCTTGCTCAAAACAAAATAACTGTGCTTCCTACACACGGGCCATAACTAGTTCAACTCTGCTTAGGAAACTGACACGAACAGTAGCTCCTCTTCAGTTCGATACAGACACGAGTGCTATTTGCACTGTGTATGGCAATGGGAGCGCAATAGTGTCTTTCCTTACCAGAAAACAACTCTTGTTCATAGGACCAGAAACTGCATGTGATTCAACTCCATTTAGGACTGGGAAACAAGTGCTAGCTCGCCTTACATGAAACACACTCTGCTTTTGAGAAAAGAGGACTCTTCTACTCTACTGTGTTTCCTATGTGTTCCGAAAAGTGAGCTTGCTCAGAACAAAAAAACTGTGCTTCCTACATACAAAGCCATATCTAGTTCAAGTCTGCTCAGGAACCTGACAAGAACAATAGATCCTCTTCAGTCCAATACACTGTGCTTGCTTGGAACAGACACCAGTGCTATTTGTTCTGTGTATGGCAATGGCAGCGCAATAGTGACTATTCTTACCATAAAACAACTCTTGCTCGTAGGACCAGAAACTGCATGTGATTCCACTCCATTTAGGACTGGGACACAAACGCTAGCTCGCCTTACAAGAAACACACTCTGCTTTAGAGAAAAGAGCACTCTTCTACTCTACTGTGTTTCCTATGGGGTCCAAACAGTGAGCTTGCTCAGAACAAAAGAACTGTGCTTCCTACACACACGGCCATATCTAGTTCAATTCTGCTTAGGAAACTGACAAGAACAGTACCTCCTATTCAGTCCAATACACTGTACTTGCTGGGAACAGACGCGAGTGCTATTTGCACTGTGTATGGCATTTAGAGCGCAATAGTGACTCTTCTTACCAGAAAAGAACTCTTGCTCGTAGGACCAAAAACTGTCTGTGACTCAACTCCATTTAGGACTGGGAAACAAACGCGAGCTGGCCTTACAAGAAACACACTCTGCTTTAGAGAAAAGAGCACTCATATACTCTACTGTGTTTCCTGTAGGGCCAGAACAGTGAGCTTGCTCAGAACAAAAGAACTGTGCTTCCTACACACACGGTCATATCTAGTTCAATTCTGCTTAGGAACCTGACAAGAACAGTAGATCCTCTACGGTCCAATACACTGTGCTTGCTGGGAACAGACACCAGTGCTATTTGTCCTGTGTATGGCAATGGCAGCGCAATAGTGACTATTCTTACCATAAAACAACTCTTGCTCGTAGGACCAGAAACTGCATGTGATTCAACTCCATTTAGGACTGGGAAACAAACTCTAGCTCGCTTTACAAGAAACACACTCTGCTTTTGAGAAAAGAGCACTCTTCTACTCTACTGTGTTTCCTATGGGGTCCAAACAGTGAGCTTGCTCAGAACAAAAGAACTGTGCTTCCTACACACACGGCCATATCTAGTTCAATTCTGCTTAGGAACCTGACCAGAGCAGTAGATCCTTTTCAGTCTAATACACTGTACTTGCTGGGAACAGACGCCAGTGCTATTTGTCCTGTATATGGCAATGGCAGCGCAATAGTGACTATTCTTATCATAAAACAACTCTTGTTCGTAGGACCACAAACTGCATGTGATTCCACTCCATTTAGGACTGGGAAACAAACGCTAGCTCGCCTTACAAGAAACACACTCTGTTTTTGAGAAAAGAGCACTCTTCTACTCTACTGTGTTTCCTATGGGGTCCAAACAGTGATCTTGGTCAGAACAAAAGAACTGTGCTTTTTACACACATGGACCATATCTAGTTCAACTCTGCTTAGGAAACAAACAAGAACAGAAGCTCTTCTTCAGTCGAATACACTGTACTTGCGGGGAACAGACGCGAGTGCTATTTGCACTGTGTATGGCAATTGGAGCACAATAGTGACTTGTCTTACCAGAAAACAACTCTTGTTCGTAGGACAAAAAACTGCATGTGACTCAACTCCATTTAGGACTGGGAAACAAATGCTAGCTCGACTTCCAAGAAAAACACTTGGCTTTTGAGAAAAGAGCACTCTTCTACTCTACTGTGTTTCCTATGTGTTCCGAATAGTGAGCTTGCTCAGAACACAAAAACTGTGCTTCCTACACACACGGCCATATCTCGTTCAAGTCTGCTTAGGAACCTGACAAGAACAGTAGATCTTCTTCAGTCCAATACACTGTACTTGCTGGGAACAGACGCCAGTGGTATTTGTCCTGTGTAGGGCAATGACAGCGCAACAGTGACTCTTCTTACCAGAAAACAACTCTTGCTCGTAGGACCAGAAACTGCATGTGATTCAACTCCATTTAGGACTGGGAAACAAACTCTAGCTCGCTTTACAAGAAACACACTCTGCTTTTGAGAAAAGAGCACTCTTCTACTCTACTGTGTTTCCTATAGGGCCAGAACAGTGAGCTTGCTCAGAAAAAAGGAAGTGTACTTCCTAAACACACGGGCCATATCTAGTTCAACTCTGCTTAGGAAACTGAGAAGAACAGTAGCTCCTCTTCAGTCCAATACACTGTACTTGCTGGGAACAGACGGGAAGGCTATTTGCACTGTGTATGGCAATGGGAGCGCAATAGTGACTTTTCTTACCAGAAAACAACTCTTGCTCGTAGGACCAGAAACTGCATGTGATTCCACTCCATTTAGGACTGGGAAACAAACGCTAGCTCGCCTTACAAGAAACACACTCTGCTTTAGAGAAAAGAGCACTCTTCTACTCTACTGTGTTTCCTATGGGGTCCAAACAGTGAGCTTGTTCAGAACAAAAGAACTATGCTTCCTACACACACGGACCATATCTAGTTCAACTCTGCTTAGTAAACTGACAAGAACAGTAGCTCCTATTCAGTCCAATACACTGTACTTGCTGGGAAAAGACGCGAGTGCTATTTGTCTTGTGTAGGGCAATGGGAGAGCAATAGTGACTTTCCTTACCAGAAAACAACTCTTGTTCGTAGGACCAGAAACTGCATGTGATTCAACTCCATTTAGGACTAGGAAACAAACGCTAGCTCGCCTTACAAAAACACACTCTGCTTTTGAGAAAAGAGCACTCTTCTACTCTACTGTGTTTCCTGTAGGGCCAGAACAGTGAGCTTGCTCAGAACAAAAGAACTGTGCTTCCTACAAACACAGCCATATCTAGTTCAATTCTGCTTAGGAACCTGACCAGAGCAGTAGATCCTCTTCAGTCCAATACACTGTACTTGCTGGGAACAGACGCCAGTGCTATTTGTCCTGTATATGGCAATGGCAGCGCAATAGTGACTATTCTTATCATAAAACAACTCTTGCTCGTAGGACCACAAACTGCATGTGATTCCACTGCATTTAGGACTGGGAAACAAACGCTAGCTCGCCTTACAAGAAACACACTCTGCTTTTGAGAAAAGAGCACTCTTCTACTCTACTGTGTTTCCTATGGGGTCCAAACAGTGATCTTGGTCAGAACAAAAGAACTGTGCTTCCTAGACACATGGACCATATCTAGTTCAACTCTGCTTAGGAAACTGACAAGAACAGTACCTCCTATTCAGTCCAATACACTGTACTTGCTGGGAACAGACGCGAGTGCTATTTGCACTGTGTATGGCATTTAGAGCGCAATAGTGACTCTTCTTACCAGATAACAACTCTTGCTCATAGGACCAAAAACTGTCTGTGACTCAACTCCATTTAGGACTGAGAAACAAAGGCGAGCTGGCCTTAAAAGAAACACACTCTGCTTTAGAGAAAAGAGCACTCATATACTCTACTGTGTTTCCTGTAGGGCCAGAACAGTGAGCTTGCTCAGAACAAAAGAACTGTGCTTCCTACACACACGGGCCATATCTAGTTCAACTCTGCTTAGGAAACTGACAAGAACAGTAGCTCCTCTTCAGTTCGATACACTGTACTTGCTGAGAACAGATGCGAGTGCTATTTGCACTGTGTATGGCAATGGGAGCGCAATAGTGACTTTCCTTACCAGAAAACAACTCTTGCTCGTAGGACCAGAAACTGCATGTGATTCAACTCCATTTAGGACTGGGAAACAAATGCTAGCTTGGCTTACATGAAACACACTCTGCTTTTGAGAAAAGAGCACTCTTCTACTCTACTGTGTTTCCTATGTGTTCCGAAAAGTGAGCTTGCTCAGAACAAAAAAACTGTGCTTCCTACACACAGGGTCATATCTCGTTCAAGTCTGCTTAGGAACCTGACAAGAACAGTAGATCCTCTTCAGTACAATACACTGTACTTGCTGGGAACAGACACCAGTGCTATTTGTCCTGTGTAGGGCAATGGCAGTGCAATAGTGACTCTTCTTACCAAAAAACAACTCTTGCTCGTAGGACCAGAAACTGCATGTGATTCAACTCCATTTAGGACTGGGAAACAAACTCTAGCTCGCTTTACAAGAAACACACTCTCCTTTAGAGAAAAGAGCACTCTTCTACTCTACTGTGTTTCCTATGGGGTCCAAACAGTGAGCTTGCTCAGAACAAAAGAACTGTGCTTCCTACACACGAGGACCATATGTAGTTCAACTCTGCTTAGGAAACTGACCTGAACAGTAGCTCCTATTCAGTCCAATACACTGTACTAGCTGGGAAAAGACACGAGTGCTATTTGCCCTGTGTATGGCAATGGGAGTGCAATAGTGACTTTCCTTACCAGAAAACAACTCTTGTTCATAGGACCAGAAACTGCATGTGATTCAACTCCATTTAGGACTGGGAAACAAACGCTAGCTTGCCTTACAAGAAACACACTCTGCTTTTGAGAAAAGAGCACTCTTCTACTCTAATGTGTTTCCTATGGGGTCCAAACAGTGAGCTTGCTCAGAACAAAAGAACTGTGCTTCCTACACACACGGCCATATCTAGTTCAATTCTGCTTAGGAACCTGACCAGAGCAGTAGATCCTCTTCAGTCCAATACACTGTACTTGCTGGGAACAGACGCCAGTGCTATTTGTCCTGTATATGGCAATGGCAGCGCAATAGTGACTATTCTTATCATAAAACAACTCTTGCTCGTAGGACCACAAACTGCATGTGATTCCACTCCATTTAGGACTGGGAAAAAAACGCTAGCTCGCTTTACAAGAAACACACTCTGCTTTTGAGAAAAGAGCACTCTTCTACTCTACTGTGTTTCCTATGGGGTCCAAAAGTGATCTTGGTCAAAACAAAAGAACTGTGCTTCCTACACACATGGACCATATCTAGTTCAACTCTGCTTAGTAAACTGACAAGAACAGTAGCTCCTATTCAGTCCAATACACTGTACTTGCTGGGAAAAGACGCGAGTGCTATTTGTCTTGTGTAGGGCAATGGGAGCGCAATAGTGACTTTCCTTACCAGAAAACAACTCTTGTTCGTAGGACCAGAAACTGCATGTGATTCAACTCCATTTAGGACTAGGAAACAAACACTAGCTCGCCTTACAAAAAAACACTCTGCTTTTGAGAAAAGAGCACTCTTCTACTCTACTGTGTTTCCTGTAGGGCCAGAACAGTGAGCTTGCTCAGAACAAAAGAACTGTACTTCCTACACACGGGCCATATCTAGTTCCACTCTGCTTAGGAAACTGACAAGAACAGTAGCTCCTCTTCACTCCGATACACTGTACTTGCTGGGAACAGACGTGAGAGCTATTTGCACTATGTATGGCAAGGGGAGCGCAATAGTGACTTTCCTTACCAGAAATCAACTCTTGCTCGTAGGACCAGAAACTGCATGTGATTCAACTCCATTTAGGACTGGGAAACAAACGCTAGCTCGCCTTACAAGAAACACACTCTGCATTTGAGAAAAGAGCACCCTTCTACTCTACTGTGTTTCCTATGGTGTCCAAACAGTGAGCTTGCTCAGAACAAAAGAACTGTGCTTCCTACACACACGGCCATATCTAGTCAATTCTGCTTAGGAACCTGACAAGAACAGTAGATCCTCTTCAGTCCAATACACTGTACTTGGTGGGAACAGACGCCAGTGCTATTTGTCCTGTGTATGGCAATGGCAGCGCAATACTGACTCTTCTTACCATAAAACAACTCATGCTCTTAGGACTAGAAACTGCATGTGATTCAACTCCATTTAGGACTGGGAAACAAACGCTAGCTCGCCTTACAAGAAACACACACTGCTTTAGAGAAAAGAGCACTCTTCTACTCTACTGTGTTTCCTATAGGGCCAGAACAGTGAGCTTGCTCAAAACAAAATAACTGTGCTTCCTACACACGGGCCATAACTAGTTCAACTCTGCTTAGGAAACTGACACGAACAGTAGCTCCTCTTCAGTTCGATACAGACACGAGTGCTATTTGCAATGTGTATGGCAATGGAAGCGCAATAGTGACTTTCCTTACCAGAAAACAACTCTTGTTCATAGGACCAGAAACTGCATGTGATTCAACTCCATTTAGGACTGGGAAACAAGTGCTAGCTTGCGTTACATGAAACACACTCTGCTTTTGAGAAAAGAGCACTCTTCTACTCTACTGTGTTTCCTATGTGTTCCGAAAAGTGAGCTTGCTCAGAACAAAAAAACTGTGCTTCCTACATACAAAGCCATATCTAGTTCAAGTCTGCTCAGGAACCTGACAAGAAAAATAGATCCTCTTCAGTCCAATACACTGTACTTGCTGGGAACAGACGCCAGTGCTATTTGTCCTGTGTATGGCAATGGCAGCGCAATAGTGACTCTTCTTACCAGAAAACAACTCTTGCTCGTAGGAGCAGAAACTGCATGTGATTCAACTCCATTTAGGACTGGGAAACAAATGCTAGCTCGCCTTACATGAAACACACTCTGCTTTTGAGAAAAGAGCACTCTTCTACTCTACTGTGTTTCCCATGGGGTCCGAAGAGTGAGCTTGCTCAGAACGAAAGAACTGTGCTTCCTACACACGGGCCATATCTAGTTCAACTCTGCTTAGGAAACTGACAAGAACAGTAGCTCCTCTTCAGTCCAATACACTTTACTTGCAGGGAACAGACGCGAGTGCTATTTGCACTGTGTATGGCAATGGGAGCGCAATAGTGACTTTCCTTACCAGAAAACAACTCTTGTTCATAGGACCAGAAACTGCATGTGATTCAACTCCATTTAGGACAGGGAAACAAGTGCTAGCTCGCCTTACATGAAACACACTCTGCTTTTGAGAAAAGAGCACTCTTCTACTCTACTGTGTTTCCTATGTGTTCCGAAAAGTGAGCTTGCTCAGAACCAAAAAACTGTGCTTCCTACATACAAGGCCATATCTAGTTCAAGTCTGCTCAGGAACCTGACAAGAAGAATAGATCCTCTTCAGTCCAATACACTGTACTTGCTGGGAACAGACGCCAGTGCTATTTGTCCTGTGTATGGCAATGGCAGCGCAATAGTGACTCTTCATACCAGAAAACAACTCTTGCTCGTAGGAGCAGAATCTGCATGTGATTCAACTCCATTTAGGACTGGGAAACAAATGCTAGCTCGCCTTACATGAAACACACTCTGCTTTTGAGAAAAGAGCACTCTTCTACTCTACTGTGTTTCCCATGGGGTCCGAACAGTGAGCTTGCTCAGAACGAAAGAACTGTGCTTCCTACACACGGGCCATATCTAGTTCAACTCTGCTTAGGAAACTGACAAGAACAGTAGCTCCTCTTCAGTCCAATACACTTTACTTGCAGGGAACAGACGCGAGTGCTATTTGCACTGTGTATGGCAATTGGAGCACAATAGTGACTCGTCTTACCAGAAAACAACTCTTGCTCGTAGGACAAAAAACTGCATGTGACTCAACTCCATTTAGGACTGGGAAACAAATGCTAGCTCTCATTACAAGAAACACACTCTGCTTTAGAGAAAAGAGCACTCTTCTACTCTACTGTGTTTCCTATGGTGTCCAAACAGTGAGCTTGCTCAGAACAAGAGAACTGTACTTCCTACACACACGGACCATATCTAGTTCAACTCTGCTTAGGAAACTGACAAGAACAGTAGCTCCTATTCAGTCCAATACACTGTACTTGCTGGGAACAGACGCCAGTGCTATTTGTACTGTGTATGGCAATGGCAGCGCAATAGTGACTCTTCTTACCATAAAACAACTCTTGCTCTTAGGACAAGAAACTGCATGTGATTCAACTCCACTTAGGACTGGGAAACAAACGCTAGCTCGCCTTACAAGAAACACACTCTGCTTTTAAGAAAAGAGCACTCTTCTACTCTACTGTGTTTCCTATGGGGTCTGAACAGTGAGCTTGGTCAGAACAAAAGAACTGTGCTTCCTACACACACGGCCATATCTAGTTCAATTCTGCTTAGGAA
>NW_026737354.1:0-43311 GCF_949786415.1 Peromyscus eremicus | reverse complement strand
ATGGGATTCAACTCCGTTTAGGACTGGGAAACAAAGGCTAGCTCGCCTTGCAAGAAACACACTCTGCTTTTGAGAAAACAGCACTCTTCTACTCTCCTGTGTTTCCTATAGGGCCAGAACAGTGAGCTTGCTCAGAACAAAAGAACTGTGCTTCCTACACACACGGGGCATATCTAGTTCAACTCTGCTTAGGAAACTGACCAGAACAGTAGCTTCTCTTCAGTCCAATACACTGTACTTGCTGGGAACAGACGCGAGTGCTATTTGCACTGTGTATGGCAATGGGAGCGCAATAGTGACTCTTCTTAGCAGAAAACAACTCTTGCTCGTAGGACCAGAAACTGCATGGGATTTTACTCCGTTTAGGACTGGGAAACAAACGCTAGCTCGCCTTGCAAGAAACACACTCTGCTTTTGAGAAAGCAGCACTCTTCTACTCTCCTGTGTTTCCTATAGGGCCAGAACAGTGAGCTTGCTCAGAACCAAAGAACTGTGCTTCCTACACACACGGGGCATATCTAGTTCAACTCTGCTTAGGAAACTGACCAGAACAGTAGCTTCTCTTCAGTCCAATACACTGTACTTGCTGGGAACAGACGCGAGTGCTATTTGCACTGTGTATGGCAATGGGAGCGCAATAGTGACTCTTCTTAGCAGAAAACAACTCTTGCTCGTAGGACCAGAAACTGCATGGGATTCTACTCCGTTTAGGACTGGGAAACAAACGCTAGCTCGCCTTGCAAGAAACACACTCTGCTTTTGAGAAAACAGCACTCTTCTACTCTCCTGTGTTTCCTATAGGGCCAGAACAGTGAGCTTGCTCAGAACCAAAGAACTGTGCTTCCTACACACACGGGGCATATCTAGTTCAACTCTGCTTAGGAAACTGACCAGAACAGTAGCTTCTCTTCAGTCCAATACACTGTACTTTCTGGGAACAGACGCGAGTGCTATTTGCACTGTGTATGGCAATGGGAGCGCAATAGTGACTCTTCTTAGCAGAAAACAACTCTTGCTCGTAGGACCAGAAACTGCATGGGATTCAACTCCGTTTAGGACTGGGAAACAAACGCTAGCTCGCCTTGCAAGAAACACACTCTGCTTTTGAGAAAACAGCACTCTTCTACTCTCCTGTGTTTCCTATAGGGCCAGAACAGTGAGCTTGCTCAGAACAAAAGAACTGTGCTTCCTACACACACGGGGCATATCTAGTTCAACTCTGCTTAGGAAACTGACCAGAACAGTAGCTTCTCTTCAGTCCAATACACTGTACTTGCTGGGAACAGACGCGAGTGCTATTTGCACTGTGTATGGCAATGGGAGCGCAATAGTGACTCTTCTTAGCAGAAAACAACTCTTGCTCGTAGGACCAGAATCTGCATGGGATTCAACTCCGTTTAGGACTGGGAAACAAACGCTAGCTCGCCTTGCAAGAAACACACTCTGCTTTTGAGAAAACAGCACTCTTCTACTCTCCTGTGTTTCCTATAGGGCCAGAACAGTGAGCTTGCTCAGAACAAAAAAACTGTGCTTCCTACACACACGGGGCATATCTAGTTCAACTCTGCTTAGGAAACTGACCAGAACAGTAGCTTCTCTTCAGTCCAATACACTGTACTTGCTGGGAACAGACGCGAGTGCTATTTGCACTGTGTATGGCAATGGGAGCGCAATAGTGACTCTTCTTAGCAGAAAACAACTCTTGCTCGTAGGACCACAAACTGCATGGGATTCAACTCCGTTTAGGACTGGGAAACAAACGCTAGCTCGCCTTGCAAGAAACACACTCTGCTTTTGAGAAAACAGCACTCTTCTACTCTCCTGTGTTTCCTATAGGGCCAGAACAGTGAGCTTGCTCAGAACAAAAGAACTGTGCTTCCTACACACACGGGGCATATCTAGTTCAACTCTGCTTAGGAAACTGACCAGAACAGTAGCTTCTCTTCAGTCCAATACACTGTACTTTCTGGGAACAGACGCGAGTGCTATTTGCACTGTGTATGGCAATGGGAGCGCAATAGTGACTCTTCTTAGCAGAAAACAACTCTTGCTCGTAGGACCAGAAACTGCATGGGATTCAACTCTGTTTAGGACTGGGAAACAAACGCTAGCTCGCCTTGCAAGAAACACACTCTGCTTTTGAGAAAACAGCACTCTTCTACTCTCCTGTGTTTCCTATAGGGCCAGAACAGTGAGCTTGCTCAGAACAAAAAAACTGTGCTTCCTACACACACGGGGCATATCTAGTTCAACTCTGCTTAGGAAACTGACCAGAACAGTAGGTTCTCTTCAGTCCAATACACTGTACTTGCTGGGAACAGACGCGAGTGCTATTTGCACTGTGTATGGCAATGGGAGCGCAATAGTGACTCTTCTTAGCAGAAAACAACTCTTGCTCGTAGGACCAGAAACTGCATGGGATTCAACTCCGTTTAGGACTGGGAAACAAACGCTAGCTCGCCTTGCAAGAAACACACTCTGCTTTTGAGAAAACAGCACTCTTCTACTCTCCTGTGTTTCCTATAGGGCCAGAACAGTGAGCTTGCTCAGAACCAAAGAACTGTGCTTCCTACACACACGGGGCATATCTAGTTCAACTCTGCTTAGGAAACTGACCAGAACAGTAGCTTCTCTTCAGTCCAATACACTGTACTTTCTGGGAACAGACGCGAGTGCTATTTGCACTGTGTATGGCAATGGGAGCGCAATAGTGACTCTTCTTAGCAGAAAACAACTCTTGCTCGTAGGACCAGAAACTGCATGGGATTCAACTCTGTTTAGGACTGGGAAACAAACGCTAGCTCGCCTTGCAAGAAACACACTCTGCTTTTGAGAAAACAGCACTCTTCTACTCTCCTGTGTTTCCTATAGGGCCAGAACAGTGAGCTTGCTCAGAACAAAAGAACTGTGCTTCCTACACACACGGGGCATATCTAGTTCAACTCTGCTTAGGAAACTGACCAGAACAGTAGCTTCTCTTCAGTCCAATACACTGTACTTGCTGGGAACAGACGCGAGTGCTATTTGCACTGTGTATGGCAATGGGAGCGCAATAGTGACTCTTCTTAGCAGAAAACAACTCTTGCTCGTAGGACGAGAAACTGCATGGGATTCAACTCCGTTTAGGACTGGGAAACAAACACTAGCTCGCCTTGCAAGAAACACACTCTGCTTTTGAGAAAACAGCACTCTTCTACTCTCCTGTGTTTCCTATAGGGCCAGAACAGTGAGCTTGCTCAGAACAAAAGAACTGTGCTTCCTACACACACGGGGCATATCTAGTTCAACTCTGCTTAGGAAACTGACCAGAACAGTAGCTTCTCTTCAGTCCAATACACTGTACTTGCTGGGAACAGACGCGAGTGCTATTTGCACTGTGTATGGCAATGGGAGCGCAATAGTGACTCTTCTTAGCAGAAAACAACTCTTGCTCGTAGGACCACAAACTGCATGGGATTCAACTCCGTTTAGGACTGGGAAACAAACGCTAGCTCGCCTTGCAAGAAACACACTCTGCTTTTGAGAAAACAGCACTCTTCTACTCTCCTGTGTTTCCTATAGGGCCAGAACAGTGAGCTTGCTCAGAACAAAAGAACTGTGCTTCCTACACACACGGGGCATATCTAGTTCAACTCTGCTTAGGAAACTGACCAGAACAGTAGCTTCTCTTCATTCCAATACACTGTACTTGCTGGGAACAGACGCGAGTGCTATTTGCACTGTGTATGGCAATGGGAGCGCAATAGTGACTCTTCTTAGCAGAAAACAACTCTTGCTCGTAGGACCAGAAACTGCATGGGACTCAACTCCGTTTAGGACTGGGAAACAAACGCTAGCTCGCCTTGCAAGAAACACACTCTGCTTTTGAGAAAACAGCACTCTTCTACTCTCCTGTGTTTCCTATAGGGCCAGAACAGTGAGCTTGCTCAGAACAAAAGAACTGTGCTTCCTACACACACGGGGCATATCTAGTTCAACTCTGCTTAGGAAACTGATCAGAACAGTAGCTTCTCTTCAGTCCAATACACTGTACTTGCTGGGAACAGACGCGAGTGCTATTTGCACTGTGTATGGCAGAAAACAACTCTTGCTCGTAGGAACAGAAACTGCATGGGATTCTACTCCGTTTAGGACTGGGAAACAAACGCTAGCTCGCCTTGCAAGAAACACACTCTGCTTTTGAGAAAGCAGCACTCTTCTACTCTCCTGTGTTTCCTATAGGGCCAGAACAGTGAGCTTGCTCAGAACAAAAGAACTGTGCTTCCTACACACACGGGGCATATCTAGTTCAACTCTGCTTAGGAAACTGACCAGAACAGTAGCTTCTCTTCAGTCCAATACACTGTACTTGCTGGGAATAGACGCGAGTGCTATTTGCACTGTGTATGGCAATGGGAGCGCAATAGTGACTCTTCTTAGCAGAAAACAACTCTTGCTCGTAGGACCAGAAACTGCATGGGATTCTACTCCGTTTAGGACTGGGAAACAAACGCTAGCTCGCCTTGCAAGAAACACACTCTGCTTTTGAGAAAACAGCACTCTTCTACTCTCCTGTGTTTCCTATAGGGCCAGAACAGTGAGCTTGCTCAGAACAAAAGAACTGTGCTTCCTACACACACGGGGCATATCTAGTTCAACTCTGCTTAGGAAACTGACCAGAACAGTAGCTTCTCTTCAGTCCAATACACTGTACTTGCTGGGAACAGACGCGAGTGCTATTTGCACTGTGTATGGCAATGGGAGCGCAATAGTGACTCTTCTTAGCAGAAAACAACTCTTGCTCGTAGGACCAGAAACTGCATGGGATTCAACTCCGTTTAGGACTGGGAAACAAACGCTAGCTCGCCTTGCAAGAAACACACTCTGCTTTTGAGAAAACAGCACTCTTCTACTCTCCTGTGTTTCCTATAGGGCCAGAACAGTGAGCTTGCTCAGAACAAAAGAACTGTGCTTCCTACACACACGGGGCATATCTAGTTCAACTCTGCTTAGGAAACTGACCAGAACAGTAGCTTCTCTTCAGTCCAATACACTGTACTTTCTGGGAACAGACGCGAGTGCTATTTGCACTGTGTATGGCAATGGGAGCGCAATAGTGACTCTTCTTAGCAGAAAACAACTCTTGCTCGTAGGACCAGAAACTGCATGGGATTCAACTCCGTTTAGGATTGGGAAACAAACGCTAGCTCGCCTTGCATAAACACACTCTGCTTTTGAGAAAACAGCACTCTTCTACTCTCCTGTGTTTCCTATAGGGCCAGAACAGTGAGCTTGCTCAGAACCAAAGAACTGTGCTTCCTACACACACGGGGCATATCTAGTTCAACTCTGCTTAGGAAACTGACCAGAACAGTAGCTTCTCTTCATTCCAATACACTGTACTTGCTGGGAACAGACGCGAGTGCTATTTGCACTGTGTATGGCAATGGGAGCGCAATAGTGACTCTTCTTAGCAGAAAACAACTCTTGCTCGTAGGACCAGAAACTGCATGGGATTCAACTCCGTTTAGGACTGGGAAACATACGCTAGCTCGCCTTGCAAGAAACACACTCTGCTTTTGAGAAAACAGCACTCTTCTACTCTCCTGTGTTTCCTATAGGGCCAGAACAGTGAGCTTGCTCAGAACCAAAGAACTGTGCTTCCTACACACACGGGGCATATCTAGTTCAACTCTGCTTAGGAAACTGACCAGAACAGTAGCTTCTCTTCAGTCCAATACACTGTACTTTCTGGGAACAGACGCGAGTGCTATTTGCACTGTGTATGGCAATGGGAGCGCAATAGTGACTCTTCTTAGCAGAAAACAACTCTTGCTCGTAGGACCAGAAACTGCATGGGATTCAACTCTGTTTAGGACTGGGAAACAAACGCTAGCTCGCCTTGCAAGAAACACACTCTGCTTTTGAGAAAACAGCACTCTTCTACTCTCCTGTGTTTCCTATAGGGCCAGAACAGTGAGCTTGCTCAGAACAAAAGAACTGTGCTTCCTACACACACGGGGCATATCTAGTTCAACTCTGCTTAAGAAACTGACAAGAACAGTAGCTTCTCTTCATTCCAATACACTGTACTTGCTGGGAACAGACGTGAGTGCTATTTGCACTGTGTATGGCAATGGGAGCGCAATAGTGACTCTTCTTAGCAGAAAACAACTCTTGCTCGTAGGACCAGAAACTGCATGGGATTCAACTCCGTTTAGGACTGGGAAACAAACGCTAGCTCGCCTTGCAAGAAACACACTCTGCTTTTGAGAAAACAGCACTCTTCTACTCTCCTGTGTTTCCTATAGGGCCAGAACAGTGAGCTTGCTCAGAACAAAAGAACTGTGCTTCCTACACACACGGGGCATATCTAGTTCAACTCTGCTTAGGAAACTGACCAGAACAGTAGCTTCTCTTCAGTCCAATACACTGTACTTTCTGGGAACAGACGCGAGTGCTATTTGCACTGTGTATGGCAATGGGAGCGCAATAGTGACTCTTCTTAGCAGAAAACAACTCTTGCTCGTAGGACCAGAATCTGCATGGGATTCAACTCCGTTTAGGACTGGGAAACAAACGCTAGCTCGCCTTGCAAGAAACACACTCTGCTTTTGAGATAACAGCACTCTTCTACTCTCCTGTGTTTCCTATAGGGCCAGAACAGTGAGCTTGCTCAGAACAAAAAAACTGTGCTTCCTACACACACGGGGCATATCTAGTTCAACTCTGCTTAGGAAACTGACCAGAACAGTAGCTTCTCTTCAGTCCAATACACTGTACTTGCTGGGAACAGACGCGAGTGCTATTTGCACTGTGTATGGCAATGGGAGCGCAATAGTGACTCTTCTTAGCAGAAAACAACTCTTGCTCGTAGGAACACAAACTGCATGGGATTCAACTCCGTTTAGGACTGGGAAACAAACGCTAGCTCGCCTTGCAAGAAACACACTCTGCTTTTGAGAAAACAGCACTCTTCTACTCTCCTGTGTTTCCTATAGGGCCAGAACAGTGAGCTTGCTCAGAACAAAAGAACTGTGCTTCCTACACACACAGGGCATATCTAGTTCAACTCTGCTTAGGAAACTGACCAGAACAGTAGCTTCTCTTCAGTCCAATACACTGTACTTGCTGGGAACAGACGCGAGTGCTATTTGCACTGTGTATGGCAATGGGAGCGCAATAGTGACTCTTCTTAGCAGAAAACAACTCTTGCTCGTAGGACCAGAAACTGCATGGGATTCAACTCCGTTTAGGACTGGGAAACAAACGCTAGCTCGCCTTGCAAATAACACACTCTGCTTTTGAGAAAACAGCACTCTTCTACTCTCCTGTGTTTCCTATAGGGCCAGAACAGTGAGCTTGCTCAGAACCAAAGAACTGTGCTTCCTACACACACGGGGCATATCTAGTTCAACTCTGCTGAGGAAACTGACCAGAACAGTAGCTTCTCTTCATTCCAATACACTGTACTTGCTGGGAACAGACGCGAGTGCTATTTGCACTGTGTATGGCAATGGGAGCGCAATAGTGACTCTTCTTAGCAGAAAACAACTCTTGCTCGTAGGACCAGAAACTGCATGGGATTCAACTCCGTTTAGGACTGGGAAACAAACGCTAGCTCGCCTTGCAAGAAACACACTCTGCTTTTGAGAAAACAGCACTCTTCTACTCTCCTGTGTTTCCTATAGGGCCAGAACAGTGAGCTTGCTCAGAACCAAAGAACTGTGCTTCCTACACACACGGGGCATATCTAGTTCAACTCTGCTTAGGAAACTGACCAGAACAGTAGCTTCTCTTCAGTCCAATACACTGTACTTTCTGGGAACAGACGCGAGTGCTATTTGCACTGTGTATGGCAATGGGAGCGCAATAGTGACTCTTCTTAGCAGAAAACAACTCTTGCTCGTAGGACCAGAAACTGCATGGGATTCAACTCTGTTTAGGACTGGGAAACAAACGCTAGCTCGCCTTGCAAGAAACACACTCTGCTTTTGAGAAAACAGCACTCTTCTACTCTCCTGTGTTTCCTATAGGGCCAGAACAGTGAGCTTGCTCAGAACCAAAGAACTGTGCTTCCTACACACACGGGGCATATCTAGTTCAACTCTGCTTAAGAAACTGACAAGAACAGTAGCTTCTCTTCAGTCCAATACACTGTACTTGCTGGGAACAGACGCGAGTGCTATTTGCACTGTGTATGGCAATGGGAGCGCAATAGTGACTCTTCTTAGCAGAAAACAACTCTTGCTCGTAGGACCAGAAACTGCATGGGATTCAACTCCGTTTAGGACTGGGAAACAAACGCTAGCTCGCCTTGCAAGAAACACACTCTGCTTTTGAGAAAACAGCACTCTTCTACTCTCCTGTGTTTCCTATAGGGCCAGAACAGTGAGCTTGCTCAGAACAAAAGAACTGTGCTTCCTACACACACGGGGCATATCTAGTTCAACTCTGCTTAGGAAACTGACCAGAACAGTAGCTTCTCTTCAGTCCAATACACTGTACTTGCTGGGAACAGACGCGAGTGCTATTTGCACTGTGTATGGCAATGGGAGCGCAATAGTGACTCTTCTTAGCAGAAAACAACTCTTGCTCGTAGGACCAGAATCTGCATGGGATTCTACTCCGTTTAGGACTGGGAAATAAACGCTAGCTCGCCTTGCAAGAAACACACTCTGCTTTTGAGAAAACAGCACTCTTCTACTCTCCTGTGTTTCCTATAGGGCCAGAACAGTGAGCTTGCTCAGAACAAAAGAACTGTGCTTCCTACACACACGGGGCATATCTAGTTCAACTCTGCTTAGGAATCTGACCAGAACAGTAGCTTCTCTTCAGTCCAATACACTGTACTTGCTGGGAACAGACGCGAGTGCTATTTGCACTGTGTATGGCAATGGGAGCGCAATAGTGACTCTTCTTAGCAGAAAACAACTCTTGCTCGTAGGACCAGAAACTGCATGGGATTCAACTCCGTTTAGGACTGGGAAACAAACGCTAGCTCGCCTTGCAAGAAACACACTCTGCTTTTGAGAAAACAGCACTCTTCTACTCTCCTGTGTTTCCTATAGGGCCAGAACAGTGAGCTTGCTCAGAACAAAGGAACTGTGCTTCCTACACACACGGGGCATATCTAGTTCAACTCTGCTTAGGAAACTGACCAGAACAGTAGCTTCTCTTCAGTCCAATACACTGTACTTGCTGGGAACAGACGCGAGTGCTATTTGCACTGTGTATGGCAATGGGAGCGCAATAGTGACTCTTCTTAGCAGAAAACAACTCTTGCTCGTAGGACCAGAAACTGCATGGGATTCAACTCCGTTTAGGACTGGGAAACAAACGCTAGCTCGCCTTGCAAGAAACACACTCTGCTTTTGAGAAAACAGCACTCTTCTACTCTCCTGTGTTTCCTATAGGGCCAGAACAGTGAGCTTGCTCAGAACAAAAGAACTGTGCTTCCTACACACACGGGGCATATCTAGTTCAACTCTGCTTAGGAAACTGACCAGAACAGTAGCTTCTCTTCAGTCCAATACACTGTACTTTCTGGGAACAGACGAGAGTGCTATTTGCACTGTGTATGGCAGAAAACAACTCTTGCTCGTAGGAACAGAAACTGCATGGGATTCTACTCCGTTTAGGACTGGGAAACAAACGCTAGCTCGCCTTGCAAGAAACACACTCTGCTTTTGAGAAAACAGCACTCTTCTACTCTCCTGTGTTTCCTATAGGGCCAGAACAGTGAGCTTGCTCAGAACAAAAGAACTGTGCTTCCTACACACACGGGGCATATCTAGTTCAACTCTGCTTAGGAAACTGACCAGAACAGTAGCTTCTCTTCAGTCCAATACACTGTACTTGCTGGGAACAGACGCGAGTGCTATTTGCACTGTGTATGGCAATGGGAGCGCAATAGTGACTCTTCTTAGCAGAAAACAACTCTTGCTCGTAGGACCAGAAACTGCATGGGATTCAACTCCGTTTAGGACTGGGAAACAAACGCTAGCTCGCCTTGCAAGAAACACACTCTGCTTTTGAGAAAACAGCACTCTTCTACTCTCCTGTGTTTCCTATAGGGCCAGAACAGTGAGCTTGCTCAGAACAAAAGAACTGTGCTTCCTACACACACGGGGCATATCTAGTTCAACTCTGCTTAGGAAACTGACCAGAACAGTAGCTTCTCTTCAGTCCAATACACTGTACTTGCTGGGAACAGACGCGAGTGCTATTTGCACTGTGTATGGCAATGGGAGCGCAATAGTGACTCTTCTAAGCAGAAAACAACTCTTGCTCGTAGGAACACAAACTGCATGGGATTCAACTCCGTTTAGGACTGGGAAACAAACGCTAGCTCGCCTTGCAAGAAACACACTCTGCTTTTGAGAAAACAGCACTCTTCTACTCTCCTGTGTTTCCTATAGGGCCAGAACAGTGAGCTTGCTCAGAACAAAAGAACTGTGCTTCCTACACACACGGGGCATATCTAGTTCAACTCTGCTTAGGAAACTGACCAGAACAGTAGCTTCTCTTCAGTCCAATACACTGTACTTGCTGGGAACAGACGCGAGTGCTATTTGCACTGTGTATGGCAATGGGAGCGCAATAGTGACTCTTCTTAGCAGAAAACAACTCTTGCTCGTAGGACCAGAATCTGCATGGGATTCTACTCCGTTTAGGACTGGGAAATAAACGCTAGCTCGCCTTGCAAGAAACACACTCTGCTTTTGAGAAAACAGCACTCTTCTACTCTCCTGTGTTTCCTATAGGGCCAGAACAGTGAGCTTGCTCAGAACAAAAGAACTGTGCTTCCTACACACACGGGGCATATCTAGTTCAACTCTGCTTAGGAATCTGACCAGAACAGTAGCTTCTCTTCAGTCCAATACACTGTACTTGCTGGGAACAGACGCGAGTGCTATTTGCACTGTGTATGGCAATGGGAGCGCAATAGTGACTCTTCTTAGCAGAAAACAACTCTTGCTCGTAGGACCAGAAACTGCATGGGATTCAACTCCGTTTAGGACTGGGAAACAAACGCTAGCTCGCCTTGCAAGAAACACACTCTGCTTTTGAGAAAACAGCACTCTTCTACTCTCCTGTGTTTCCTATAGGGCCAGAACAGTGAGCTTGCTCAGAACAAAGGAACTGTGCTTCCTACACACACGGGGCATATCTAGTTCAACTCTGCTTAGGAAACTGACCAGAACAGTAGCTTCTCTTCAGTCCAATACACTGTACTTGCTGGGAACAGACGCGAGTGCTATTTGCACTGTGTATGGCAATGGGAGCGCAATAGTGACTCTTCTTAGCAGAAAACAACTCTTGCTCGTAGGACCAGAAACTGCATGGGATTCAACTCCGTTTAGGACTGGGAAACAAACGCTAGCTCGCCTTGCAAGAAACACACTCTGCTTTTGAGAAAACAGCACTCTTCTACTCTCCTGTGTTTCCTATAGGGCCAGAACAGTGAGCTTGCTCAGAACCAAAGAACTGTGCTTCCTACACACACGGGGCATATCTAGTTCAACTCTGCTTAGGAAACTGACCAGAACAGTAGCTTCTCTTCAGTCCAATACACTGTACTTTCTGGGAACAGACGCGAGTGCTATTTGCACTGTGTATGGCAGAAAACAACTCTTGCTCGTAGGAACAGAAACTGCATGGGATTCTACTCCGTTTAGGACTGGGAAACAAACGCTAGCTCGCCTTGCAAGAAACACACTCTGCTTTTGAGAAAACAGCACTCTTCTACTCTCCTGTGTTTCCTATAGGGCCAGAACAGTGAGCTTGCTCAGAACAAAAGAACTGTGCTTCCTACACACACGGGGCATATCTAGTTCAACTCTGCTTAGGAAACTGACCAGAACAGTAGCTTCTCTTCAGTCCAATACACTGTACTTGCTGGGAACAGACGCGAGTGCTATTTGCACTGTGTATGGCAATGGGAGCGCAATAGTGACTCTTCTTAGCAGAAAACAACTCTTGCTCGTAGGACCAGAAACTGCATGGGATTCAACTCCGTTTAGGACTGGGAAACAAACGCTAGCTCGCCTTGCAAGAAACACACTCTGCTTTTGAGAAAACAGCACTCTTCTACTCTCCTGTGTTTCCTATAGGGCCAGAACAGTGAGCTTGCTCAGAACAAAAGAACTGTGCTTCCTACACACACGGGGCATATCTAGTTCAACTCTGCTTAGGAAACTGACCAGAACAGTAGCTTCTCTTCAGTCCAATACACTGTACTTGCTGGGAACAGACGCGAGTGCTATTTGCACTGTGTATGGCAATGGGAGCGCAATAGTGACTCTTCTTAGCAGAAAACAACTCTTGCTCGTAGGACCAGAAACTGCATGGGATTCAACTCCGTTTAGGACTGGGAAACAAACGCTAGCTCGCCTTGCAAATAACACACTCTGCTTTTGAGAAAACAGCACTCTTCTACTCTCCTGTGTTTCCTATAGGGCCAGAACAGTGAGCTTGCTCAGAACAAAAGAACTGTGCTTCCTACACACACGGGGCATATCTAGTTCAACTCTGCTTAGGAAACTGACCAGAACAGTAGCTTCTCTTCATTCCAATACACTGTACTTGCTGGGAACAGACGCGAGTGCTATTTGCACTGTGTATGGCAATGGGAGCGCAATAGTGACTCTTCTTAGCAGAAAACAACTCTTGCTCGTAGGACCAGAATCTGCATGGGATTCTACTCCGTTTAGGACTGGGAAATAAACGCTAGCTCGCCTTGCAAGAAACACACTCTGCTTTTGAGAAAACAGCACTCTTCTACTCTCCTGTGTTTCCTATAGGGCCAGAACAGTGAGCTTGCTCAGAACAAAAGAACTGTGCTTCCTACACACACGGGGCATATCTAGTTCAACTCTGCTTAGGAAACTGACCAGAACAGTAGCTTCTCTTCAGTCCAATACACTGTACTTGCTGGGAAGAGACGCGAGTGCTATTTGCACTGTGTATGGCAATGGGAGCGCAATAGTGACTCTTCTTAGCAGAAAACAACTCTTGCTCGTAGGACCAGAAACTGCATGGGATTCAACTCCGTTTAGGACTGGGAAACAAACGCTAGCTCGCCTTGCAAGAAACACACTCTGCTTTTGAGAAAACAGCACTCTTCTACTCTCCTGTGTTTCCTATAGGGCCAGAACAGTGAGCTTGCTCAGAACAAAAGAACTGTGCTTTCTACACACACGGGGCATATCTAGTTCAACTCTGCTTAGGAAACTGACCAGAACAGTAGCTTCTCTTCAGTCCAATACACTGTACTTTCTGGGAACAGACGCGAGTGCTATTTGCACTGTGTATGGCAGAAAACAACTCTTGCTCGTAGGAACAGAAACTGCATGGGATTCTACTCCGTTTAGGACTGGGAAACAAACGCTAGCTCGCCTTGCAAGAAACACACTCTGCTTTTGAGAAAACAGCACTCTTCTACTCTCCTGTGTTTCCTATAGGGCCAGAACAGTGAGCTTGCTCAGAACAAACGAACTGTGCTTCCTACACACACGGGGCATATCTAGTTCAACTCTGCTTAGGAAACTGACCAGAACAGTAGCTTCTCTTCAGTCCAATACACTGTACTTGCTGGGAACAGACGCGAGTGCTATTTGCACTGTGTATGGCAATGGGAGCGCAATAGTGACTCTTCTTAGCAGAAAACAACTCTTGCTCGTAGGACCAGAAACTGCATGGGATTCAACTCCGTTTAGGACTGGGAAACAAACGCTAGCTCGCCTTGCAAGAAACACACTCTGCTTTTGAGAAAACAGCACTCTTCTACTCTCCTGTGTTTCCTATAGGGCCAGAACAGTGAGCTTGCTCAGAACAAAAGAACTGTGCTTCCTACACACACGGGGCATATCTAGTTCAACTCTGCTTAGGAAACTGACCAGAACAGTAGCTTCTCTTCAGTCCAATACACTGTACTTGCTGGGAACAGACGCGAGTGCTATTTGCACTGTGTATGGCAATGGGAGCGCAATAGTGACTCTTCTTAGCAGAAAACAACTCTTGCTCGTAGGACCAGAAACTGCATGGGATTCAACTCCGTTTAGGACTGGGAAACAAACGCTAGCTCGCCTTGCAAGAAACACACTCTGCTTTTGAGAAAACAGCACTCTTCTACTCTCCTGTGTTTCCTATAGGGCCAGAACAGTGAGCTTGCTCAGAACCAAAGAACTGTGCTTCCTACACACACGGGGCATATCTAGTTCAACTCTGCTTAGGAAACTGACCAGAACAGTAGCTTCTCTTCAGTCCAATACACTGTACTTGCTGGGAACAGACGCGAGTGCTATTTGCACTGTGTATGGCAATGGGAGCGCAATAGTGACTCTTCTTAGCAGAAAACAACTCTTGCTCGTAGGACCAGAAACTGCATGGGATTCAACTCCGTTTAGGACTGGGAAACAAACGCTAGCTCGCCTTGCAAGAAACACACTCTGCTTTTGAGAAAACAGCACTCTTCTACTCTCCTGTGTTTCCTATAGGGCCAGAACAGTGAGCTTGCTCAGAACAAAAGAACTGTGCTTCCTACACACACGGGGCATATCTAGTTCAACTCTGCTTAGGAAACTGACCAGAACAGTAGCTTCTCTTCAGTCCAATACACTGTACTTGCTGGGAAGAGACGCGAGTGCTATTTGCACTGTGTATGGCAATGGGAGCGCAATAGTGACTCTTCTTAGCAGAAAACAACTCTTGCTCGTAGGACCAGAAACTGCATGGGATTCAACTCCGTTTAGGACTGGGAAACAAACGCTAGCTCGCCTTGCAAGAAACACACTCTGCTTTTGAGAAAACAGCACTCTTCTACTCTCCTGTGTTTCCTATAGGGCCAGAACAGTGAGCTTGCTCAGAACAAAAGAACTGTGCTTCCTACACACACGGGGCATATCTAGTTCAACTCTGCTTAGGAAACTGACCAGAACAGTAGCTTCTCTTCAGTCCAATACACTGTACTTTCTGGGAACAGACGCGAGTGCTATTTGCACTGTGTATGGCAGAAAACAACTCTTGCTCGTAGGAACAGAAACTGCATGGGATTCTACTCCGTTTAGGACTGGGAAACAAACGCTAGCTCGCCTTGCAAGAAACACACTCTGCTTTTGAGAAAACAGCACTCTTCTACTCTCCTGTGTTTCCTATAGGGCCAGAACAGTGAGCTTGCTCAGAACAAACGAACTGTGCTTCCTACACACACGGGGCATATCTAGTTCAACTCTGCTTAGGAAACTGACCAGAACAGTAGCTTCTCTTCAGTCCAATACACTGTACTTGCTGGGAACAGACGCGAGTGCTATTTGCACTGTGTATGGCAATGGGAGCGCAATAGTGACTCTTCTTAGCAGAAAACAACTCTTGCTCGTAGGACCAGAAACTGCATGGGATTCAACTCCGTTTAGGACTGGGAAACAAACGCTAGCTCGCCTTGCAAGAAACACACTCTGCTTTTGAGAAAACAGCACTCTTCTACTCTCCTGTGTTTCCTATAGGGCCAGAACAGTGAGCTTGCTCAGAACAAACGAACTGTGCTTCCTACACACACGGGGCATATCTAGTTCAACTCTGCTTAGGAAACTGACCAGAACAGTAGCTTCTCTTCAGTCCAATACACTGTACTTGCTGGGAACAGACGCGAGTGCTATTTGCACTGTGTATGGCAATGGGAGCGCAATAGTGACTCTTCTTAGCAGAAAACAACTCTTGCTCGTAGGACCAGAAACTGCATGGGATTCAACTCCGTTTAGGACTGGGAAACAAACGCTAGCTCGCCTTGCAAGAAACACACTCTGCTTTTGAGAAAACAGCACTCTTCTACTCTCCTGTGTTTCCTATAGGGCCAGAACAGTGAGCTTGCTCAGAACCAAAGAACTGTGCTTCCTACACACACGGGGCATATCTAGTTCAACTCTGCTTAGGAAACTGAGAAGAACAGTAGCTTCTCTTCAGTCCAATACACTGTACTTGCTGGGAACAGACGCGAGTGCTATTTGCACTGTGTATGGCAATGGGAGCGCAATAGTGACTCTTCTTAGCAGAAAACAACTCTTGCTCGTAGGACCAGAAACTGCATGGGATTCAACTCCGTTTAGGACTGGGAAACAAACGCTAGCTCGCCTTGCAAGAAACACACTCTGCTTTTGAGAAAACAGCACTCTTCTACTCTCCTGTGTTTCCTATAGGGCCAGAACAGTGAGCTTGCTCAGAACAAAAGAACTGTGCTTCCTACACACACGGAGCATATCTAGTTCAACTCTGCTTAGGAAACTGACAAGAACAGTAGCTTCTCTTCAGTCCAATACACTGTACTTGCTGGGAACAGACGCGAGTGCTATTTGCACTGTGTATGGCAATGGGAGCGCAATAGTGACTCTTCTTAGCAGAAAACAACTCTTGCTCGTAGGACCAGAAACTGCATGGGATTCAACTCCGTTTAGGACTGGGAAACAAACGCTAGCTCGCCTTGCAAGAAACACACTCTGCTTTTGAGAAAACAGCACTCTTCTACTCTCCTGTGTTTCCTATAGGGCCAGAACAGTGAGCTTGCTCAGAACAAAAGAACTGTGCTTCCTACACACACGGGGCATATCTAGTTCAACTCTGCTTAGGAAACTGACCAGAACAGTAGCTTCTCTTCAGTCCAATACACTGTACTTGCTGGGAACAGACGCGAGTGCTATTTGCACTGTGTATGGCAATGGGAGCGCAATAGTGACTCTTCTTAGCAGAAAACAACTCTTGCTCGTAGGACCAGAAACTGCATGGGATTCAACTCCGTTTAGGACTGGGAAACAAACGCTAGCTCGCCTTGCAAGAAACACACTCTGCTTTTGAGAAAACAGCACTCTTCTACTCTCCTGTGTTTCCTATAGGGCCAGAACAGTGAGCTTGCTCAGAACAAAAGAACTGTGCTTCCTACACACACGGGGCATATCTAGTTCAACTCTGCTTAGGAAACTGACCAGAACAGTAGCTTCTCTTCAGTCCAATACACTGTACTTGCTGGGAACAGACGCGAGTGCTATTTGCACTGTGTATGGCAATGGGAGCGCAATAGTGACTCTTCTTAGCAGAAAACAACTCTTGCTCGTAGGACCAGAAACTGCATGGGATTCAACTCCGTTTAGGACTGGGAAACAAACGCTAGCTCGCCTTGCAAGAAACACACTCTGCTATTGAGAAAACAGCACTCTTCTACTCTCCTGTGTTTCCTATAGGGCCAGAACAGTGAGCTTGCTCAGAACAAAAAAACTGTGCTTCCTACACACACGGGGCATATCTAGTTCAACTCTGCTTAGGAAACTGACCAGAACAGTAGCTTCTCTTCAGTCCAATACACTGTACTTGCTGGGAACAGACGCGAGTGCTATTTGCACTGTGTATGGCAGAAAACAACTCTTGCTCGTAGGAACAGAAACTGCATGGGATTCTACTCCGTTTAGGACTGGGAAACAAACGCTAGCTCGCCTTGCAAGAAACACACTCTGCTTTTGAGAAAACAGCACTCTTCTACTCTCCTGTGTTTCCTATAGGGCCAGAACAGTGAGCTTGCTCAGAACAAAAGAACTGTGCTTCCTACACACACGGGGCATATCTAGTTCAACTCTGCTTAGGAAACTGACCAGAACAGTAGCTTCTCTTCAGTCCAATACACTGTACTTGCTGGGAACAGACGCGAGTGCTATTTGCACTGTGTATGGCAATGGGAGCGCAATAGTGACTCTTCTTAGCAGAAAACAACTCTTGCTCGTAGGACCAGAAACTGCATGGGATTCAACTCCGTTTAGGACTGGGAAACAAACGCTAGCTCGCCTTGCAAGAAACACACTCTGCTTTTGAGAAAACAGCACTCTTCTACTCTCCTGTGTTTCCTATAGGGCCAGAACAGTGAGCTTGCTCAGAACAAAAGAACTGTGCTTCCTACACACACGGGGCATATCTAGTTCAACTCTGCTTAGGAAACTGACCAGAACAGTAGCTTCTCTTCATTCCAATACACTGTACTTGCTGGGAACAGACGCGAGTGCTATTTGCACTGTGTATGGCAATGGGAGCGCAATAGTGACTCTTCTAAGCAGAAAACAACTCTTGCTCGTAGGAACACAAACTGCATGGGATTCAACTCCGTTTAGGACTGGGAAACAAACGCTAGCTCGCCTTGCAAGAAACACACTCTGCTTTTGAGAAAACAGCACTCTTCTACTCTCCTGTGTTTCCTATAGGGCCAGAACAGTGAGCTTGCTCAGAACAAAAGAACTGTGCTTCCTACACACACGGGGCATATCTAGTTCAACTCTGCTTAGGAAACTGACCAGAACAGTAGCTTCTCTTCAGTCCAATACACTGTACTTGCTGGGAACAGACGCGAGTGCTATTTGCACTGTGTATGGCAAAGGGAGCGCAATAGTGACTCTTCTTAGCAGAAAACAACTCTTGCTCGTAGGACCAGAAACTGCATGGGATTCAACTCCGTTTAGGACTGGGAAACAAACGCTAGCTCGCCTTGCAAATAACACACTCTGCTTTTGAGAAAACAGCACTCTTCTACTCTCCTGTGTTTCCTATAGGGCCAGAACAGTGAGCTTGCTCAGAACCAAAGAACTGTGCTTCCTACACACACGGGGCATATCTAGTTCAACTCTGCTTAGGAAACTGACAAGAACAGTAGCTTTTCTTCATTCCAATACACTGTACTTGCTGGGAACAGACGCGAGTGCTATTTGCACTGTGTATGGCAATGGGAGCGCAATAGTGACTCTTCTTAGCAGAAAACAACTCTTGCTCGTAGGACCAGAAACTGCATGGGATTCAACTCCGTTTAGGACTGGGAAACAAACGCTAGCTCGCCTTGCAAGAAACACACTCTGCTTTTGAGAAAACAGCACTCTTCTACTCTCCTGTGTTTCCTATAGGGCCAGAACAGTGAGCTTGCTCAGAACCAAAGAACTGTGCTTCCTACACACACGGGGCATATCTAGTTCAACTCTGCTTAGGAAACTGACCAGAACAGTAGCTTCTCTTCAGTCCAATACACTGTACTTGCTGGGAACAGACGCGAGTGCTATTTGCACTGTGTATGGCAATGGGAGCGCAATAGTGACTCTTCTTAGCAGAAAACAACTCTTGCTCGTAGGACCAGAAACTGCATGGGATTCAACTCTGTTTAGGACTGGGAAACAAACGCTAGCTCGCCTTGCAAGAAACACACTCTGCTTTTGAGAAAACAGCACTCTTCTACTCTCCTGTGTTTCCTATAGGGCCAGAACAGTGAGCTTGCTCAGAACAAAAGAACTGTGCTTCCTACACACACGGGGCATATCTAGTTCATCTCTGCTTAAGAAACTGACCAGAACAGTAGCTTCTCTTCAGTCCAATACACTGTACTTGCTGGGAACAGACGCGAGTGCTATTTGCACTGTGTATGGCAATGGGAGCGCAATAGTGACTCTTCTTAGCAGAAAACAACTCTTGCTCGTAGGACCAGAAACTGCATGGGATTCAACTCCGTTTAGGACTGGGAAACAAACGCTAGCTCGCCTTGCAAGAAACACACTCTGCTTTTGAGAAAACAGCACTCTTCTACTCTCCTGTGTTTCCTATAGGGCCAGAACAGTGAGCTTGCTCAGAACAAAAGAACTGTGCTTCCTACACACACGGGGCATATCTAGTTCAACTCTGCTTAGGAAACTGACCAGAACAGTAGCTTCTCTTCAGTCCAATACACTGTACTTGCTGGGAACAGACGCGAGTGCTATTTGCACTGTGTATGGCAATGGGAGCGCAATAGTGACTCTTCTTAGCAGAAAACAACTCTTGCTCGTAGGACCAGAATCTGCATGGGATTCTACTCCGTTTAGGACTGGGAAATAAACGCTAGCTCGCCTTGCAATAAACACACTCTGCTTTTGAGAAAACAGCACTCTTCTACTCTCCTGTGTTTCCTATAGGGCCAGAACAGTGAGCTTGCTCAGAACAAAAGAACTGTGCTTCCTACACACACGGGGCATATCTAGTTCAACTCTGCTTAGGAAACTGACCAGAACAGTAGCTTCTCTTCAGTCCAATACACTGTACTTGCTGGGAACAGACGCGAGTGCTATTTGCACTGTGTATGGCAATGGGAGCGCAATAGTGACTCTTCTTAGCAGAAAACAACTCTTGCTCGTAGGACCAGAAACTGCATGGGATTCAACTCCGTTTAGGACTGGGAAACAAACGCTAGCTCGCCTTGCAAGAAACACACTCTGCTTTTGAGAAAACAGCACTCTTCTACTCTCCTGTGTTTCCTATAGGGCCAGAACAGTGAGCTTGCTCAGAACAAAAGAACTGTGCTTCCTACACACACGGGGCATATCTAGTTCAACTCTGCTTAGGAAACTGACCAGAACAGTAGCTTCTCTTCAGTCCAATACACTGTACTTGCTGGGAACAGACGCGAGTGCTATTTGCACTGTGTATGGCAATGGGAGCGCAATAGTGACTCTTCTTAGCAGAAAACAACTCTTGCTCGTAGGACCAGAAACTGCATGGGATTCAACTCAGTTTAGGACTGGGAAACAAACGCTAGCTCGCTTTGCAAGAAACACACTCTGCTATTGAGAAAACAGCACTCTTCTACTCTCCTGTGTTTCCTATAGGGCCAGAACAGTGAGCTTGCTCAGAACAAAAGAACTGTGCTTCCTACACACACGGGGCATATCTAGTTCAACTCTGCTTAGGAAACTGACCAGAACAGTAGCTTCTCTTCAGTCCAATACACTGTACTTGCTGGGAACAGACGCGAGTGCTATTTGCACTGTGTATGGCAATGGGAGCGCAATAGTGACTCTTCTTAGCAGAAAACAACTCTTGCTCGTAGGACCAGAATCTGCATGGGATTCAACTCCGTTTAGGACTGGGAAACAAACGCTAGCTCGCCTTGCAAGAAACACACTCTGCTTTTGAGAAAACAGCACTCTTCTACTCTCCTGTGTTTCCTATAGGGCCAGAACAGTGAGCTTGCTCAGAACAAAAGAACTGTGCTTCCTACACACACGGGGCATATCTAGTTCAACTCTGCTTAGGAAACTGACCAGAACAGTAGCTTCTCTTCAGTCCAATACACTGTACTTGCTGGGAACAGACGCGAGTGCTATTTGCACTGTGTATGGCAATGGGAGCGCAATAGTGACTCTTCTTAGCAGAAAACAACTCTTGCTCGTAGGACCAGAAACTGCATGGGATTCAACTCCGTTTAGGACTGGGAAACAAACGCTAGCTCGCCTTGCAAGAAACACACTCTGCTTTTGAGAAAACAGCACTCTTCTACTCTCCTGTGTTTCCTATAGGGCCAGAACAGTGAGCTTGCTCAGAACAAAAGAACTGTGCTTCCTACACACACGGGGCATATCTAGTTCAACTCTGCTTAGGAAACTGACCAGAACAGTAGCTTCTCTTCAGTCCAATACACTGTACTTGCTGGGAACAGACGCGAGTGCTATTTGCACTGTGTATGGCAATGGGAGCGCAATAGTGACTCTTCTAAGCAGAAAACAACTCTTGCTCGTAGGAACACAAACTGCATGGGATTCAACTCCGTTTAGGACTGGGAAACAAACGCTAGCTCGCCTTGCAAGAAACACACTCTGCTTTTGAGAAAACAGCACTCTTCTACTCTCCTGTGTTTCCTATAGGGCCAGAACAGTGAGCTTGCTCAGAACAAAAGAACTGTGCTTCCTACACACACGGGGCATATCTAGTTCAACTCTGCTTAGGAAACTGACCAGAACAGTAGCTTCTCTTCAGTCCAATACACTGTACTTGCTGGGAACAGACGCGAGTGCTATTTGCACTGTGTATGGCAAAGGGAGCGCAATAGTGACTCTTCTTAGCAGAAAACAACTCTTGCTCGTAGGACCAGAAACTGCATGGGATTCAACTCCGTTTAGGACTGGGAAACAAACGCTAGCTCGCCTTGCAAATAACACACTCTGCTTTTGAGAAAACAGCACTCTTCTACTCTCCTGTGTTTCCTATAGGGCCAGAACAGTGAGCTTGCTCAGAACCAAAGAACTGTGCTTCCTACACACACGGGGCATATCTAGTTCAACTCTGCTTAGGAAACTGACCAGAACAGTAGCTTCTCTTCAGTCCAATACACTGTACTTTCTGGGAACAGACGCGAGTGCTATTTGCACTGTATATGGCAATGGGAGCGCAATAGTGACTCTTCTTAGCAGAAAACAACTCTTGCTCGTAGGACCAGAAACTGCATGGGATTCAACTCTGTTTAGGACTGGGAAACAAACGCTAGCTCGCCTTGCAAGAAACACACTCTGCTTTTGAGAAAACAGCACTCTTCTACTCTCCTGTGTTTCCTATAGGGCCAGAACAGTGAGCTTGCTCAGAACAAAAGAACTGTGCTTCCTACACACACGGGGCATATCTAGTTCATCTCTGCTTAAGAAACTGACAAGAACAGTAGCTTCTCTTCAGTCCAATACACTGTACTTGCTGGGAACAGACGCGAGTGCTATTTGCACTGTGTATGGCAATGGGAGCGCAATAGTGACTCTTCTTAGCAGAAAACAACTCTTGCTCGTAGGACCAGAAACTGCATGGGATTCAACTCCGTTTAGGACTGGGAAACAAACGCTAGCTCGCCTTGCAAGAAACACACTCTGCTTTTGAGAAAACAGCACTCTTCTACTCTCCTGTGTTTCCTATAGGGCCAGAACAGTGAGCTTGCTCAGAACAAAAGAACTGTGCTTCCTACACACACGGGGCATATCTAGTTCAACTCTGCTTAGGAAACTGACCAGAACAGTAGCTTCTCTTCAGTCCAATACACTGTACTTGCTGGGAACAGACGCGAGTGCTATTTGCACTGTGTATGGCAATGGGAGCGCAATAGTGACTCTTCTTAGCAGAAAACAACTCTTGCTCGTAGGACCAGAAACTGCATGGGATTCAACTCCGTTTAGGACTGGGAAACAAACGCTAGCTCGCCTTGCAAGAAACACACTCTGCTTTTGAGAAAACAGCACTCTTCTACTCTCCTGTGTTTCCTATAGGGCCAGAACAGTGAGCTTGCTCAGAACAAAAGAACTGTGCTTCCTACACACACGGGGCATATCTAGTTCAACTCTGCTTAGGAAACTGACCAGAACAGTAGCTTCTCTTCAGTCCAATACACTGTACTTGCTGGGAACAGACGCGAGTGCTATTTGCACTGTGTATGGCAATGGGAGCGCAATAGTGACTCTTCTTAGCAGAAAACAACTCTTGCTCGTAGGACCAGAAACTGCATGGGATTCAACTCCGTTTAGGACTGGGAAACAAACGCTAGCTCGCCTTGCAAGAAACACACTCTGCTTTTGAGAAAACAGCACTCTTCTACTCTCCTGTGTTTCCTATAGGGCCAGAACAGTGAGCTTGCTCAGAACAAAAGAACTGTGCTTCCTACACACACGGGGCATATCTAGTTCAACTCTGCTTAGGAAACTGACCAGAACAGTAGCTTCTCTTCAGTCCAATACACTGTACTTTCTGGGAACAGACGCGAGTGCTATTTGCACTGTGTATGGCAGAAAACAACTCTTGCTCGTAGGAACAGAAACTGCATGGGATTCTACTCCGTTTAGGACTGGGAAACAAACGCTAGCTCGCCTTGCAGGAAACACACTCTGCTTTTGAGAAAACAGCACTCTTCTACTCTCCTGTGTTTCCTATAGGGCCAGAACAGTGAGCTTGCTCAGAACAAAAGAACTGTGCTTCCTACACACACGGGGCATATCTAGTTCAACTCTGCTTAAGAAACTGACCAGAACAGTAGCTTCTCTTCAGTCCAATACACTGTACTTGCTGGGAACAGACGCGAGTGCTATTTGCACTGTGTATGGCAATGGGAGCGCAATAGTGACTCTTCTTAGCAGAAAACAACTCTTGCTCGTAGGACCAGAAACTGCATGGGATTCAACTCCGTTTAGGACTGGGAAACAAACGCTAGCTCGCCTTGCAAGAAACACACTCTGCTTTTGAGAAAACAGCACTCTTCTACTCTCCTGTGTTTCCTATAGGGCCAGAACAGTGAGCTTGCTCAGAACAAAAGAACTGTGCTTCCTACACACACGGGGCATATCTAGTTCAACTCTGCTTAGGAAACTGACCAGAACAGTAGCTTCTCTTCAGTCCAATACACTGTACTTGCTGGGAACAGACGCGAGTGCTATTTGCACTGTGTATGGCAATGGGAGCGCAATAGTGACTCTTCTTAGCAGAAAACAACTCTTGCTCGTAGGACCAGAAACTGCATGGGATTCAACTCCGTTTAGGACTGGGAAACAAACGCTAGCTCGCCTTGCAAGAAACACACTCTGCTTTTGAGAAAACAGCACTCTTCTACTCTCCTGTGTTTCCTATAGGGCCAGAACAGTGAGCTTGCTCAGAACCAAAGAACTGTGCTTCCTACACACACGGGGCATATCTAGTTCAACTCTGCTTAGGAAACTGACCAGAACAGTAGCTTCTCTTCAGTCCAATACACTGTACTTGCTGGGAACAGACGCGAGTGCTATTTGCACTGTGTATGGCAATGGGAGCGCAATAGTGACTCTTCTTAGCAGAAAACAACTCTTGCTCGTAGGACCAGAAACTGCATGGGATTCAACTCCGTTTAGGACTGGGAAACAAACGCTAGCTCGCCTTGCAAGAAACACACTCTGCTTTTGAGAAAACAGCACTCTTCTACTCTCCTGTGTTTCCTATAGGGCCAGAACAGTGAGCTTGCTCAGAACAAAAGAACTGTGCTTCCTACACACACGGGGCATATCTAGTTCAACTCTGCTTAGGAAACTGACAAGAACAGTAGCTTCTCTTCAGTCCAATACACTGTACTTGCTGGGAACAGACGCGAGTGCTATTTGCACTGTGTATGGCAATGGGAGCGCAATAGTGACTCTTCTTAGCAGAAAACAACTCTTGCTCGTAGGACCAGAAACTGCATGGGATTCAACTCCGTTTAGGACTGGGAAACAAACGCTAGCTCGCCTTGCAAGAAACACACTCTGCTTTTGAGAAAACAGCACTCTTCTACTCTCCTGTGTTTCCTATAGGGCCAGAACAGTGAGCTTGCTCAGAACAAAAGAACTGTGCTTCCTACACACACGGGGCATATCTAGTTCAACTCTGCTTAGGAAACTGACCAGAACAGTAGCTTCTCTTCAGTCCAATACACTGTACTTGCTGGGAACAGACGCGAGTGCTATTTGCACTGTGTATGGCAATGGGAGCGCAATAGTGACTCTTCTTAGCAGAAAACAACTCTTGCTCGTAGGACCAGAAACTGCATGGGATTCAACTCCGTTTAGGACTGGGAAACAAACGCTAGCTCGCCTTGCAAGAAACACACTCTGCTTTTGAGAAAACAGCACTCTTCTACTCTCCTGTGTTTCCTATAGGGCCAGAACAGTGAGCTTGCTCAGAACAAAAGAACTGTGCTTCCTACACACACGGGGCATATCTAGTTCAACTCTGCTTAGGAAACTGACCAGAACAGTAGCTTCTCTTCAGTCCAATACACTGTACTTGCTGGGAACAGACGCGAGTGCTATTTGCACTGTGTATGGCAATGGGAGCGCAATAGTGACTCTTCTTAGCAGAAAACAACTCTTGCTCGTAGGACCAGAAACTGCATGGGATTCAACTCCGTTTAGGACTGGGAAACAAACGCTAGCTCGCCTTGCAAGAAACACACTCTGCTATTGAGAAAACAGCACTCTTCTACTCTCCTGTGTTTCCTATAGGGCCAGAACAGTGAGCTTGCTCAGAACAAAAGAACTGTGCTTCCTACACACACGGGGCATATCTAGTTCAACTCTGCTTAGGAAACTGACAAGAACAGTAGCTTCTCTTCAGTCCAATACACTGTACTTGCTGGGAACAGACGCGAGTGCTATTTGCACTGTGTATGGCAATGGGAGCGCAATAGTGACTCTTCTTAGCAGAAAACAACTCTTGCTCGTAGGACCAGAAACTGCATGGGATTCAACTCCGTTTAGGACTGGGAAACAAACGCTAGCTCGCCTTGCAAGAAACACACTCTGCTTTTGAGAAAACAGCACTCTTCTACTCTCCTGTGTTTCCTATAGGGCCAGAACAGTGAGCTTGCTCAGAACAAAAGAACTGTGCTTCCTACACACACGGGGCATATCTAGTTCAACTCTGCTTAGGAAACTGACCAGAACAGTAGCTTCTCTTCAGTCCAATACACTGTACTTGCTGGGAACAGACGCGAGTGCTATTTGCACTGTGTATGGCAATGGGAGCGCAATAGTGACTCTTCTTAGCAGAAAACAACTCTTGCTCGTAGGACCAGAAACTGCATGGGATTCAACTCCGTTTAGGACTGAAAAACAAACGCTAGCTCGCCTTGCAAGAAACACACTCTGCTATTGAGAAAACAGCACTCTTCTACTCTCCTGTGTTTCCTATAGGGCCAGAACAGTGAGCTTGCTCAGAACAAAAGAACTGTGCTTCCTACACACACGGGGCATATCTAGTTCAACTCTGCTTAGGAAACTGACAAGAACAGTAGCTTCTCTTCAGTCCAATACACTGTACTTGCTGGGAACAGACGCGAGTGCTATTTGCACTGTGTATGGCAATGGGAGCGCAATAGTGACTCTTCTTAGCAGAAAACAACTCTTGCTCGTAAGACCAGAAACTGCATGGGATTCAACTCCGTTTAGGACTGGGAAACAAACGCTAGCTCGCCTTGCAAGAAACACACTCTGCTTTTGAGAAAACAGCACTCTTCTACTCTCCTGTGTTTCCTATAGGGCCAGAACAGTGAGCTTGCTCAGAACAAAAGAACTGTGCTTCCTACACACACGGGGCATATCTAGTTCAACTCTGCTTAGGAAACTGACCAGAACAGTAGCTTCTCTTCAGTCCAATACACTGTACTTGCTGGGAACAGACGCGAGTGCTATTTGCACTGTGTATGGCAATGGGAGCGCAATAGTGACTCTTCTTAGCAGAAAACAACTCTTGCTCGTAGGACCAGAAACTGCATGGGATTCAACTCCGTTTAGGACTGGGAAACAAACGCTAGCTCGCCTTGCAAGAAACACACTCTGCTTTTGAGAAAACAGCACTCTTCTACTCTCCTGTGTTTCCTATAGGGCCAGAACAGTGAGCTTGCTCAGAACAAAAGAACTGTGCTTCCTACACACACGGGGCATATCTAGTTCAACTCTGCTTAGGAAACTGACCAGAACAGTAGCTTCTCTTCAGTCCAATACACTGTACTTGCTGGGAACAGACGCGAGTGCTATTTGCACTGTGTATGGCAATGGGAGCGCAATAGTGACTCTTCTTTGCAGAAAACAACTCTTGCTCGTAGGACCAGAAACTGCATGGGATTCAACTCCGTTTATGACTGGGAAACAAACACTAGCTCGCCTTGCATAAACACACTCTGCTTTTGAGAAAACAGCACTCTTCTACTCTCCTGTGTTTCCTATAGGGCCAGAACAGTGAGCTTGCTCAGAACAAAAGAACTGTGCTTCCTACACACACGGGGCATATCTAGTTCAACTCTGCTTAGGAAACTGACCAGAACAGTAGCTTCTCTTCAGTCCAATACACTGTACTTGCTGGGAACAGACGCGAGTGCTATTTGCACTGTGTATGGCAATGGGAGCGCAATAGTGACTCTTCTTAGCAGAAAACAACTCTTGCTCGTAAGTCCAGAATCTGCATGGGATTCAACTCCGTTTAGGACTGGGAAACAAACGCTAGCTCGCCTTGCAAGAAACACACTCTGCTTTTGAGAAAACAGCACTCTTCTACTCTCCTGTGTTTCCTATAGGGCCAGAACAGTGAGCTTGCTCAGAACCAAAGAACTGTGCTTCCTACACACACGGGGCATATCTAGTTCAACTCTGCTTAGGAAACTGACCAGAACAGTAGCTTCTCTTCAGTCCAATACACTGTACTTGCTGGGAACAGACGCGAGTGCTATTTGCACTGTGTATGGCAATGGGAGCGCAATAGTGACTCTTCTTAGCAGAAAACAACTCTTGCTCGTAAGACCAGAATCTGCATGGGATTCAACTCCGTTTAGGACTGGGAAACAAACGCTAGCTCGCCTTGCAAGAAACACACTCTGCTTTTGAGAAAACAGCACTCTTCTACTCTCCTGTGTTTCCTATAGGGCCAGAACAGTGAGCTTGCTCAGAACAAAAGAACTGTGCTTCCTACACACACGGGGCATATCTAGTTCAACTCTGCTTAGGAAACTGACCAGAACAGTAGCTTCTCTTCAGTCCAATACACTGTACTTGCTGGGAACAGACGCGAGTGCTATTTGCACTGTGTATGGCAATGGGAGCGCAATAGTGACTCTTCTTAGCAGAAAACAACTCTTGCTCGTAGGACCAGAAACTGCATGGGATTCAACTCCGTTTAGGACTGGGAAACAAACGCTAGCTCGCCTTGCAAGAAACACACTCTGCTTTTGAGAAAACAGCACTCTTCTACTCTCCTGTGTTTCCTATAGGGCCAGAACAGTGAGCTTGCTCAGAACAAAAGAACTGTGCTTCCTACACACACGGGGCATATCTAGTTCAACTCTGCTTAGGAAACTGACCAGAACAGTAGCTTCTCTTCAGTCCAATACACTGTACTTGCTGGGAACAGACGCGAGTGCTATTTGCACTGTGTATGGCAATGGGAGCGCAATAGTGACTCTTCTTTGCAGAAAACAACTCTTGCTCGTAGGACCAGAAACTGCATGGGATTCAACTCCGTTTATGACTGGGAAACAAACACTAGCTCGCCTTGCATAAACACACTCTGCTTTTGAGAAAACAGCACTCTTCTACTCTCCTGTGTTTCCTATAGGGCCAGAACAGTGAGCTTGCTCAGAACAAAAGAACTGTGCTTCCTACACACATGGGGCATATCTAGTTCAACTCTGCTTAGGAAACTGACAAGAACAGTAGCTTCTCTTCAGTCCAATACACTGTACTTGCTGGGAACAGACGCGAGTGCTATTTGCACTGTGTATGGCAATGGGAGCGCAATAGTGACTCTTCTTAGCAGAAAACAACTCTTGCTCGTAGGACCAGAAACTGCATGGGATTCAACTCCGTTTAGGACTGGGAAACAAACGCTAGCTCGCCTTGCAAGAAACACACTCTGCTTTTGAGAAAACAGCACTCTTCTACTCTCCTGTGTTTCCTATAGGGCCAGAACAGTGAGCCTGCTCAGAACCAAAGAACTGTGCTTCCTACACACACGGGGCATATCTAGTTCAACTCTGCTTAGGAAACTGACAAGAACAGTAGCTTCTCTTCAGTCCAATACACTGTACTTGCTGGGAACAGAAGCGAGTGCTGTTTGCACTGTGTATGGCAATGGGAGCACAATAGTGACTCTTCTTAGCAGAAAACAACTCTTGCTCGTAGGACCAGAAACTGCATGGGATTCTACTCCGTTTAGGACTGGGAAACAAACGCTAGCTCGCCTTGCAAGAAACACACTCTGCTTTTGAGAAAACAGCACTCTTTTACTCTTCTGTGTTTCCATTAGGGCCAGAACAGTGAGCTTGCTCAGAACAAAAGAACTGTGCTTCCTACACACACGGGGCATATCTAGTTCAACTCTGCTTAGGAAACTGACAAGAACAGTAGCTTCTCTTCAGTCCAATACACTGTACTTGCTGGGAACAGACGCGAGTGCTATTTGCACTGTGTATGGCAATGGGAGCGCAATAGTGACTCTTCTTAGCAGAAAATAACTCTTGCTCGTAGGACCAGAAACTGCATGGGATTCAACTCCGTTTAGGACTGGGAAACAAACGCTAGCTCGCCTTGCAAGAAACACACTCTGCTTTTGAGAAAACAGCACTCTTCTACTCTCCTGTGTTTCCTATAGGGCCAGAACAGTGAGCTTGCTCAGAACAAAAGAACTGTGCTTCCTACACACACGGGGCATATCTAGTTCAACTCTGCTTAGGAAACTGACCAGAACAGTAGCTTCTCTTCAGTCCAATACACTGTACTTGCTGGGAACAGACGCGAGTGCTATTTGCACTGTGTATGGCAATGGGAGCGCAATAGTGACTCTTCTTAGCAGAAAACAACTCTTGCTCGTAGGACCAGAATCTGCATGGGATTCTACTCCGTTTAGGACTGGGAAACAAACGCTAGCTTGCCTTGCAAGAAACACACTCTGCTTTTGAGAAAACAGCACTCTTCTACTCTCCTGTGTTTCCTACGCTAGCTCGCCTTGCAAGAAACACACTCTGCTTTTGAGAAAACAGCACTCTTCTACTCTCCTGTGTTTCCTATAGGGCCAGAACAGTGAGCTTGCTCAGAACAAAAGAACTGTGCAAAACACACACGGGGCATATCTAGTTCAACTCTGCTTAGGAAACTGACCAGAACAGTAGCTTCTCTTCAGTCCAATACACTGTACTTGCTGGGAACAGATGCGAGTGCTATTTGCACTGTGTATGGCAATGGGAGCGCAATAGTGACTCTTCTTAGCAGAAAACAACTCTTGCTCGTAGGACCAGAAACTGCATGGGATTCAACTCCGTTTAGGACTGGGAAACAAACGCTAGCTCGCCTTGCAAGAAACACACTCTGCTTTTGAGAAAACAGCACTCTTCTACTCTCCTGTGTTTCCTATAGGGCCAGAACAGTGAGCTTGCTCAGAACAAAAGAACTGTGCTTCCTACACACACGGGGCATATCTAGTTCAACTCTGCTTAGGAAACTGACCAGAACAGTAGCTTCTCTTCAGTCCAATACACTGTACTTGCTGGGAACAGACGCGAGTGCTATTTGCACTGTGTATGGCAATGGGAGCGCAATAGTGACTCTTCTTAGCAGAAAACAACTCTTGCTCGTAGGACCAGAAACTGCATGGGATTCAACTCCGTTTAGGACTGGGAAACAAACGCTAGCTCGCCTTGCAAGAAACACACTCTGCTTTTGAGAAAACAGCACTCTTCTACTCTCCTGTGTTTCCTATAGGGCCAGAACAGTGAGCTTGCTCAGAACAAAAGAACTGTGCTTCCTACACACACGGGGCATATCTAGTTCAACTCTGCTTAGGAAACTGACCAGAACAGTAGCTTCTCTTCAGTCCAATACACTGTACTTGCTGGGAACAGACGCGAGTGCTATTTGCACTGTGTATGGCAATGGGAGCGCAATAGTGACTCTTCTTAGCAGAAAACAACTCTTGCTCGTAGGACCAGAAACTGCATGGGATTCAACTCCGTTTAGGACTGGGAAACAAACGCTAGCTCGCCTTGCAAGAAACACACTCTGCTTTTGAGAAAACAGCACTCTTCTACTCTCCTGTGTTTCCTATAGGGCCAGAACAGTGAGCTTGCTCAGAACAAAAGAACTGTGCTTCCTACACACACGGGGCATATCTAGTTCAACTCTGCTTAGGAAACTGACCAGAACAGTAGCTTCTCTTCAGTCCAATACACTGTACTTGCTGGGAACAGACGCGAGTGCTATTTGCACTGTGTATGGCAATGGGAGCGCAATAGTGACTCTTCTTAGCAGAAAACAACTCTTGCTCGTAGGACCAGAAACTGCATGGGATTCAACTCCGTTTAGGACTGGGAAACAAACGCTAGCTCGCCTTGCAAGAAACACACTCTGCTTTTGAGAAAACAGCACTCTTCTACTCTCCTGTGTTTCCTATAGGGCCAGAACAGTGAGCTTGCTCAGAACAAAAGAACTGTGCTTCCTACACACACGGGGCATATCTAGTTCAACTCTGCTTAGGAAACTGACAAGAACAGTAGCTTCTCTTCAGTCCAATACACTGTACTTGCTGGGAACAGACGCGAGTGCTATTTGCACTGTGTATGGCAATGGGAGCGCAATAGTGACTCTTCTTAGCAGAAAACAACTCTTGCTCGTAGGACCAGAATCTGCATGGGATTCAACTCCGTTTAGGACTGGGAAACAAACGCTAGCTCGCCTTGCAAGAAACACACTCTGCTTTTGAGAAAACAGCACTCTTCTACTCTCCTGTGTTTCCTATAGGGCCAGAACAGTGAGCTTGCTCAGAACAAAAAAACTGTGCTTCCTACACACACGGGGCATATCTAGTTCAACTCTGCTTAGGAAACTGACCAGAACAGTAGCTTCTCTTCAGTCCAATACACTGTACTTGCTGGGAACAGACGCGAGTGCTATTTGCACTGTGTATGGCAATGGGAGCGCAATAGTGACTCTTCTAAGCAGAAAACAACTCTTGCTCGTAGGAACACAAACTGCATGGGATTCAACTCCATTTAGGACTGGGAAACAAACGCTAGCTCGCCTTGCAAGAAACACACTCTGCTTTTGAGAAAACAGCACTCTTCTACTCTCCTGTGTTTCCTATAGGGCCAGAACAGTGAGCTTGCTCAGAACAAAAGAACTGTGCTTCCAACACACACGGGGCATATCTAGTTCAACTCTGCTTAGGAAACTGACCAGAACAGTAGCTTCTCTTCAGTCCAATACACTGTACTTGCTGGGAACAGACGCGAGTGCTATTTGCACTGTGTATGGCAATGGGAGCGCAATAGTGACTCTTCTTAGCAGAAAACAACTCTTGCTCGTAGGACCAGAAACTGCATGGGATTCAACTCCGTTTAGGACTGGGAAACAAACGCTAGCTCGCCTTGCAAGAAACACACTCTGCTTTTGAGAAAACAGCACTCTTCTACTCTCCTGTGTTTCCTATAGGGCCAGAACAGTGAGCTTGCTCAGAACCAAAGAACTGTGCTTCCTACACACACGGGGCATATCTAGTTCAACTCTGCTTAAGAAACTGACAAGAACAGTAGCTTCTCTTCAGTCCAATACACTGTACTTGCTGGGAACAGACGCGAGTGCTATTTGCACTGTGTATGGCAATGGGTGCGCAATAGTGACTCTTCTTAGCAGAAAACAACTCTTGCTCGTAGGACCAGAAACTGCATGGGATTCAACTCCGTTTAGGACTGGGAAACAAACGCTAGCTCGCCTTGCATAAACACACTCTGCTTTTGAGAAAACAGCACTCTTCTACTCTCCTGTGTTTCCTATAGGGCCAGAACAGTGAGCTTGCTCAGAACCAAAGAACTGTGCTTCCTACACACACGGGGCATATCTAGTTCAACTCTGCTTAGGAAACTGACCAGAACAGTAGCTTCTCTTCAGTCCAATACACTGTACTTGCTGGGAACAGACGCGAGTGCTATTTGCACTGTGTATGGCAATGGGAGCGCAATAGTGACTCTTCTTAGCAGAAAACAACTCTTGCTCGTAGGACCAGAAACTGCATGGGATTCAACTCCGTTTAGGACTGGGAAACAAACGCTAGCTCGCCTTGCAAGAAACACACTCTGCTTTTGAGAAAACAGCACTCTTCTACTCTCCTGTCTTTCCTATAGGGCCAGAACAGTGAGCTTGCTCAGAACCAAAGAACTGTGCTTCCTACACACACGGGGCATATCTAGTTCAACTCTGCTTAGGAAACTGACCAGAACAGTAGCTTCTCTTCAGTCCAATACACTGTACTTTCTGGGAACAGACGCGAGTGCTATTTGCACTGTGTATGGCAATGGGAGCGCAATAGTGACTCTTCTTAGCAGAAAACAACTCTTGCTCGTAGGACCAGAAACTGCATGGGATTCAACTCCGTTTAGGACTGGGAAACAAACGCTAGCTCGCCTTGCAAGAAACACACTCTGCTTTTGAGAAAACAGCACTCTTCTACTCTCCTGTGTTTCCTATAGGGCCAGAACAGTGAGCTTGCTCAGAACAAAAGAACTGTGCTTCCTACACACACGGGGCATATCTAGTTCAACTCTGCTTAGGAAACTGACAAGAACAGTAGCTTCTCTTCAGTCCAATACACTGTACTTGCTGGGAACAGACGCGAGTGCTATTTGCACTGTGTATGGCAATGGGAGCGCAATAGTGACTCTTCTTAGCAGAAAACAACTCTTGCTCGTAGGACCAGAAACTGCATGGGATTCAACTCCGTTTAGGACTGGGAAACAAACGCTAGCTCGCCTTGCAAGAAACACACTCTGCTTTTGAGAAAACAGCACTCTTCTACTCTCCTGTGTTTCCTATAGGGCCAGAACAGTGAGCTTGCTCAGAAGAAAAGAACTGTGCTTCCTACACACACGGGGCATATCTAGTTCAACTCTGCTTAGGAAACTGACCAGAACAGTAGCTTCTCTTCAGTCCAATACACTGTACTTGCTGGGAACAGACGCGAGTGCTATTTGCACTGTGTATGGCAATGGGAGCGCAATAGTGACTCTTCTTAGCAGAAAACAACTCTTGCTCGTAGGACCAGAAACTGCATGGGATTCAACTCCGTTTAGGACTGGGAAACAAACGCTAGCTCGCCTTGCAAGAAACACACTCTGCTATTGAGAAAACAGCACTCTTCTACTCTCCTGTGTTTCCTATAGGGCCAGAACAGTGAGCTTGCTCAGAACAAAAGAACTGTGCTTCCTACACACACGGGGCATATCTAGTTCAACTCTGCTTAGGAAACTGACCAGAACAGTAGCTTCTCTTCAGTCCAATACACTGTACTTGCTGGGAACAGACGCGAGTGCTATTTGCACTGTGTATGGCAATGGGAGCGCAATAGTGACTCTTCTTAGCAGAAAACAACTCTTGCTCGTAGGACCAGAATCTGCATGGGATTCAACTCCGTTTAGGACTGGGAAACAAACGCTAGCTCGCCTTGCAAGAAACACACTCTGCTTTTGAGAAAACAGCACTCTTCTACTCTCCTGTGTTTCCTATAGGGCCAGAACAGTGAGCTTGCTCAGAACAAAAGAACTGTGCTTCCTACACACACGGGGCATATCTAGTTCAACTCTGCTTAGGTAACTGACCAGAACAGTAGCTTCTCTTCAGTCCAATACACTGTACTTGCTGGGAACAGACGCGAGTGCTATTTGCACTGTGTATGGCAATGGGAGTGCAATAGTGACTCTTCTTAGCAGAAAACAACTCTTGCTCGTAGGACCAGAAACTGCATGGGATTCAACTCCGTTTAGGACTGGGAAACAAACGCTAGCTCGCCTTGCAAGAAACACACTCTGCTTTTGAGAAAACAGCACTCTTCTACTCTCCTGTGTTTCCTATAGGGCCAGAACAGTGAGCTTGCTCAGAACAAAAGAACTGTGCTTCCTACACACACGGGGCATATCTAGTTCAACTCTGCTTAGGAAACTGACCAGAACAGTAGCTTCTCTTCAGTCCAATACACTGTACTTGCTGGGAACAGACGCGAGTGCTATTTGCACTGTGTATGGCAATGGGAGCGCAATAGTGACTCTTCTTTGCAGAAAACAACTCTTGCTCGTAGGACCAGAAACTGCATGGGATTCAACTCCGTTTATGACTGGGAAACAAACACTAGCTCGCCTTGCATAAACACACTCTGCTTTTGAGAAAACAGCACTCTTCTACTCTCCTGTGTTTCCTATAGGGCCAGAACAGTGAGCTTGCTCAGAACAAAAGAACTGTGCTTCCTACACACACGGGGCATATCTAGTTCAACTCTGCTTAGGAAACTGACAAGAACAGTAGCTTCTCTTCAGTCCAATACACTGTACTTGCTGGGAACAGACGCGAGTGCTGTTTGCACTGTGTATGGCAATGGGAGCGCAATAGTGACTCTTCTTAGCAGAAAACAACTCTTGCTCGTAGGACCAGAAACTGCATGGGATTCAACTCCGTTTAGGACTGGGAAACAAATGCTAGCTCGCCTTGCAAGAAACACACTCTGCTTTTGAGAAAACAGCACTCTTCTACTCTCCTGTGTTTCCTATAGGGCCAGAACAGTGAGCTTGCTCAGAACAAAAGAACTGTGCTTCCTACACACACGGGGCATATCTAGTTCAACTCTGCTTAGGAAACTGACAAGAACAGTAGCTTCTCTTCAGTCCAATACACTGTACTTGCTGGGAACAGACGCGAGTGCTATTTGCACTGTGTATGGCAGAAAACAACTCTTGCTCGTAGGAACAGAAACTGCATGGGATTCTACTCCGTTTAGGACTGGGAAACAAACGCTAGCTCGCCTTGCAAGAAACACACTCTGCTTTTGAGAAAACAGCACTCTTCTACTCTCCTGTGTTTCCTATAGGGCCAGAACAGTGAGCTTGCTCAGAACAAAAGAACTGTGCTTCCTACACACACGGGGCATATCTAGTTCAACTCTGCTTAGGAAACTGACCAGAACAGTAGCTTCTCTTCAGTCCAATACACTGTACTTGCTGGGAACAGACGCGAGTGCTATTTGCACTGTGTATGGCAATGGGAGCGCAATAGTGACTCTTCTTAGCAGAAAACAACTCTTGCTCGTAGGACCAGAAACTGCATGGGATTCAACTCCGTTTAGGACTGGGAAACAAACGCTAGCTCGCCTTGCAAGAAACACACTCTGCTTTTGAGAAAACAGCACTCTTCTACTCTCCTGTGTTTCCTATAGGGCCAGAACAGTGAGCTTGCTCAGAACAAAAGAACTGTGCTTCCTACACACACGGGGCATATCTAGTTCAACTCTGCTTAGGAAACTGACCAGAACAGTAGCTTCTCTTCAGTCCAATACACTGTACTTTCTGGGAACAGACGCGAGTGCTATTTGCACTGTGTATGGCAGAAAACAACTCTTGCTCGTAGGAACAGAAACTGCATGGGATTCTACTCCGTTTAGGACTGGGAAACAAACGCTAGCTCGCCTTGCAAGAAACACACTCTGCTTTTGAGAAAACAGCACTCTTCTACTCTCCTGTGTTTCCTATAGGGCCAGAACAGTGAGCTTGCTCAGAACAAAAGAACTGTGCTTCCTACACACACGGGGCATATCTAGTTCAACTCTGCTTAGGAAACTGACCAGAACAGTAGCTTCTCTTCAGTCCAATACACTGTACTTGCTGGGAACAGACGCGAGTGCTATTTGCACTGTGTATGGCAATGGGAGCGCAATAGTGACTCTTCTTAGCAGAAAACAACTCTTGCTCGTAGGACCAGAAACTGCATGGGATTCAACTCCGTTTAGGACTGGGAAACAAACGCTAGCTCGCCTTGCAAGAAACACACTCTGCTTTTGAGAAAACAGCACTCTTCTACTCTCCTGTGTTTCCTATAGGGCCAGAACAGTGAGCTTGCTCAGAACAAAAGAACTGTGCTTCCTACACACACGGGGCATATCTAGTTCAACTCTGCTTAGGAAACTGACCAGAACAGTAGCTTCTCTTCAGTCCAATACACTGTACTTGCTGGGAACAGACGCGAGTGCTATTTGCACTGTGTATGGCAATGGGAGCGCAATAGTGACTCTTCTTAGCAGAAAACAACTCTTGCTCGTAGGACCAGAAACTGCATGGGATTCAACTCCGTTTAGGACTGGGAAACAAACGCTAGCTCGCCTTGCAAGAAACACACTCTGCTTTTGAGAAAACAGCACTCTTCTACTCTCCTGTGTTTCCTATAGGGCCAGAACAGTGAGCTTGCTCAGAACAAAAGAACTGTGCTTCCTACACACACGGGGCATATCTAGTTCAACTCTGCTTAGGAAACTGACAAGAACAGTAGCTTCTCTTCAGTCCAATACACTGTACTTGCTGGGAACAGACGCGAGTGCTATTTGCACTGTGTATGGCAATGGGAGCGCAATAGTGACTCTTCTTAGCAGAAAACAACTCTTGCTCGTAGGACCAGAATCTGCATGGGATTCAACTCCGTTTAGGACTGGGAAACAAACGCTAGCTCGCCTTGCAAGAAACACACTCTGCTTTTGAGAAAACAGCACTCTTCTACTCTCCTGTGTTTCCTATAGGGCCAGAACAGTGAGCTTGCTCAGAACAAAAAAACTGTGCTTCCTACACACACGGGGCATATCTAGTTCAACTCTGCTTAGGAAACTGACCAGAACAGTAGCTTCTCTTCAGTCCAATACACTGTACTTGCTGGGAACAGACGCGAGTGCTATTTGCACTGTGTATGGCAATGGGAGCGCAATAGTGACTCTTCTAAGCAGAAAACAACTCTTGCTCGTAGGAACACAAACTGCATGGGATTCAACTCCATTTAGGACTGGGAAACAAACGCTAGCTCGCCTTGCAAGAAACACACTCTGCTTTTGAGAAAACAGCACTCTTCTACTCTCCTGTGTTTCCTATAGGGCCAGAACAGTGAGCTTGCTCAGAACAAAAGAACTGTGCTTCCTACACACACGGGGCATATCTAGTTCAACTCTGCTTAGGAAACTGACCAGAACAGTAGCTTCTCTTCAGTCCAATACACTGTACTTGCTGGGAACAGACGCGAGTGCTATTTGCACTGTGTATGGCAATGGGAGCGCAATAGTGACTCTTCTTAGCAGAAAACAACTCTTGCTCGTAGGACCAGAAACTGCATGGGATTCAACTCCGTTTAGGACTGGGAAACAAACGCTAGCTCGCCTTGCAAGAAACACACTCTGCTTTTGAGAAAACAGCACTCTTCTACTCTCCTGTGTTTCCTATAGGGCCAGAACAGTGAGCTTGCTCAGAACCAAAGAACTGTGCTTCCTACACACACGGGGCATATCTAGTTCAACTCTGCTTAAGAAACTGACAAGAACAGTAGCTTCTCTTCAGTCCAATACACTGTACTTGCTGGGAACAGACGCGAGTGCTATTTGCACTGTGTATGGCAATGGGAGCGCAATAGTGACTCTTCTTAGCAGAAAACAACTCTTGCTCGTAGGACCAGAAACTGCATGGGATTCAACTCCGTTTAGGACTGGGAAACAAACGCTAGCTCGCCTTGCAAGAAACACACTCTGCTTTTGAGAAAACAGCACTCTTCTACTCTCCTGTGTTTCCTATAGGGCCAGAACAGTGAGCTTGCTCAGAACAAAAGAACTGTGCTTCCTACACACACGGGGCATATCTAGTTCAACTCTGCTTAGGAAACTGACCAGAACAGTAGCTTCTCTTCAGTCCAATACACTGTACTTGCTGGGAACAGACGCGAGTGCTATTTGCACTGTGTATGGCAATGGGAGCGCAATAGTGACTCTTCTTAGCAGAAAACAACTCTTGCTCGTAGGACCAGAAACTGCATGGGATTCAACTCCGTTTAGGACTGGGAAACAAACGCTAGCTCGCCTTGCAAGAAACACACTCTGCTTTTGAGAAAACAGCACTCTTCTACTCTCCTGTGTTTCCTATAGGGCCAGAACAGTGAGCTTGCTCAGAACAAAAGAACTGTGCTTCCTACACACACGGGGCATATCTAGTTCAACTCTGCTTAGGAAACTGACCAGAACAGTAGCTTCTCTTCAGTCCAATACACTGTACTTGCTGGGAACAGACGCGAGTGCTATTTGCACTGTGTATGGCAATGGGAGCGCAATAGTGACTCTTCTTAGCAGAAAACAACTCTTGCTCGTAGGACCAGAAACTGCATGGGATTCAACTCCGTTTAGGACTGGGAAACAAACGCTAGCTCGCCTTGCAAGAAACACACTCTGCTTTTGAGAAAACAGCACTCTTCTACTCTCCTGTGTTTCCTATAGGGCCAGAACAGTGAGCTTGCTCAGAACAAAAGAACTGTGCTTCCTACACACACGGGGCATATCTAGTTCAACTCTGCTTAGGAAACTGACCAGAACAGTAGCTTCTCTTCAGTCCAATACACTGTACTTGCTGGGAACAGACGCGAGTGCTATTTGCACTGTGTATGGCAATGGGAGCGCAATAGTGACTCTTCTTAGCAGAAAACAACTCTTGCTCGTAGGACCAGAAACTGCATGGAATTCAACTCCGTTTAGGACTGGGAAACAAACGCTAGCTCGCCTTGCAAGAAACACACTCTGCTTTTGAGAAAACAGCACTCTTCTACTCTCCTGTGTTTCCTATAGGGCCAGAACAGTGAGCTTGCTCAGAACAAAAGAACTGTGCTTCCTACACACACGGGGCATATCTAGTTCAACTCTGCTTAGGAAACTGACCAGAACAGTAGCTTCTCTTCAGTCCAATACACTGTACTTGCTGGGAACAGACGCGAGTGCTATTTGCACTGTGTATGGCAATGGGAGCGCAATAGTGACTCTTCTTAGCAGAAAACAACTCTTGCTCGTAGGACCAGAAACTGCATGGGATTCAACTCCGTTTAGGACTGGGAAACAAACGCTAGCTCGCCTTGCAAGAAACACAATCTGCTTTTGAGAAAACAGCACTCTTCTACTCTCCTGTGTTTCCTATAGGGCCAGAACAGTGAGCTTGCTCAGAACAAAAGAACTGTGCTTCCTACACACACGGGGCATATCTAGTTCAACTCTGCTTAGGAAACTGACAAGAACAGTAGCTTCTCTTCAGTCCAATACACTGTACTTGCTGGGAACAGACGCGAGTGCTATTTGCACTGTGTATGGCAATGGGAGCGCAATAGTGACTCTTCTTAGCAGAAAACAACTCTTGCTCGTAGGACCAGAATCTGCATGGGATTCAACTCCGTTTAGGACTGGGAAACAAACGCTAGCTCGCCTTGCAAGAAACACACTCTGCTTTTGAGAAAACAGCACTCTTCTACTCTCCTGTGTTTCCTATAGGGCCAGAACAGTGAGCTTGCTCAGAACAAAAAAACTGTGCTTCCTACACACACGGGGCATATCTAGTTCAACTCTGCTTAGGAAACTGACCAGAACAGTAGCTTCTCTTCAGTCCAATACACTGCACTTGCTGGGAACAGACGCGAGTGCTATTTGCACTGTGTATGGCAATGGGACCGCAATAGTGACTCTTCTAAGCAGAAAACAACTCTTGCTCGTAGGAACACAAACTGCATGGGATTCAACTCCATTTAGGACTGGGAAACAAACGCTAGCTCGCCTTGCAAGAAACACACTCTGCTTTTGAGAAAACAGCACTCTTCTACTCTCCTGTGTTTCCTATAGGGCCAGAACAGTGAGCTTGCTCAGAACAAAAGAACTGTGCTTCCTACACACACGGGGCATATCTAGTTCAACTCTGCTTAGGAAACTGACCAGAACAGTAGCTTCTCTTCAGTCCAATACACTGTACTTGCTGGGAACAGACGCGAGTGCTATTTGCACTGTGTATGGCAATGGGAGCGCAATAGTGACTCTTCTTAGCAGAAAACAACTCTTGCTCGTAGGACCAGAAACTGCATGGGATTCAACTCCGTTTAGGACTGGGAAACAAACGCTAGCTCGCCTTGCAAGAAACACACTCTGCTTTTGAGAAAACAGCACTCTTCTACTCTCCTGTGTTTCCTATAGGGCCAGAACAGTGAGCTTGCTCAGAACCAAAGAACTGTGCTTCCTACACACACGGGGCATATCTAGTTCAACTCTGCTTAGGAAACTGACCAGAACAGTAGCTTCTCTTCAGTCCAATACACTGTACTTGCTGGGAACAGACGCGAGTGCTATTTGCACTGTGTATGGCAATGGGAGCGCAATAGTGACTCTTCTTAGCAGAAAACAACTCTTGCTCGTAGGACCAGAATCTGCATGGGATTCAACTCCGTTTAGGACTGGGAAACAAACGCTAGCTCGCCTTGCAAGAAACACACTCTGCTTTTGAGAAAACAGCACTCTTCTACTCTCCTGTGTTTCCTATAGGGCCAGAACAGTGAGCTTGCTCAGAACAAAAGAACTGTGCTTCCTACACACACGGGGCATATCTAGTTCAACTCTGCTTAGGTAACTGACCAGAACAGTAGCTTCTCTTCAGTCCAATACACTGTACTTGCTGGGAACAGACGCGAGTGCTATTTGCACTGTGTATGGCAATGGGAGTGCAATAGTGACTCTTCTTAGCAGAAAACAACTCTTGCTCGTAGGACCAGAAACTGCATGGGATTCAACTCCGTTTAGGACTGGGAAACAAACGCTAGCTCGCCTTGCAAGAAACACACTCTGCTTTTGAGAAAACAGCACTCTTCTACTCTCCTGTGTTTCCTATAGGGCCAGAACAGTGAGCTTGCTCAGAACAAAAGAACTGTGCTTCCTACACACACGGGGCATATCTAGTTCAACTCTGCTTAGGAAACTGACCAGAACAGTAGCTTCTCTTCAGTCCAATACACTGTACTTGCTGGGAACAGACGCGAGTGCTATTTGCACTGTGTATGGCAATGGGAGCGCAATAGTGACTCTTCTTTGCAGAAAACAACTCTTGCTCGTAGGACCAGAAACTGCATGGGATTCAACTCCGTTTATGACTGGGAAACAAACACTAGCTCGCCTTGCATAAACACACTCTGCTTTTGAGAAAACAGCACTCTTCTACTCTCCTGTGTTTCCTATAGGGCCAGAACAGTGAGCTTGCTCAGAACAAAAGAACTGTGCTTCCTACACACACGGGGCATATCTAGTTCAACTCTGCTTAGGAAACTGACAAGAACAGTAGCTTCTCTTCAGTCCAATACACTGTACTTGCTGGGAACAGACGCGAGTGCTGTTTGCACTGTGTATGGCAATGGGAGCGCAATAGTGACTCTTCTTAGCAGAAAACAACTCTTGCTCGTAGGACCAGAAACTGCATGGGATTCAACTCCGTTTAGGACTGGGAAACAAACGCTAGCTTGCCTTGCAAGAAACACACTCTGCTTTTGAGAAAACAGCACTCTTCTACTCTCCTGTGTTTCCTATAGGGCCAGAACAGTGAGCTTGCTCAGAACAAAAGAACTGTGCTTCCTACACACACGGGGCATATCTAGTTCAACTCTGCTTAGGAAACTGACAAGAACAGTAGCTTCTCTTCAGTCCAATACACTGTACTTGCTGGGAACAGACGCGAGTGCTATTTGCACTGTGTATGGCAATGGGAGCGCAATAGTGACTCTTCTTAGCAGAAAACAACTCTTGCTCGTAGGACCAGAAACTGCATGGGATTCAACTCCGTTTAGGACTGGGAAACAAACGCTAGCTCGCCTTGCAAGAAACACACTCTGCTATTGAGAAAACAGCACTCTTCTACTCTCCTGTGTTTCCTATAGGGCCAGAACAGTGAGCTTGCTCAGAACAAAAGAACTGTGCTTCCTACACACACGGGGCATATCTAGTTCAACTCTGCTTAGGAAACTGACCAGAACAGTAGCTTCTCTTCAGTCCAATACACTGTACTTGCTGGGAACAGACGCGAGTGCTATTTGCACTGTGTATGGCAGAAAACAACTCTTGCTCGTAGGAACAGAAACTGCATGGGATTCTACTCCGTTTAGGACTGGGAAACAAACGCTAGCTCGCCTTGCAAGAAACACACTCTGCTTTTGAGAA
>NW_026737353.1:0-43316 GCF_949786415.1 Peromyscus eremicus | reverse complement strand
CTTGTAAGGCGAGCTAGCGTTTGTTTCCCAGTATTAAATGGAGTTGAATAACATGCAGTTTCTGGTCCTACGAGCAAGAGTTTTTTCTGGTAATAAGAGTCACTATTGCGCTCCCTTTGTCATACACAGGGCAAATAGCACTGGCCTCTGTTCTCAGCAAGTACAGTGTATTGGACTGAAGAGGATCTACTGTTCTTGTCAGGTTCCTAAGCAGAGTTGAACTAGATATGGCCCATGTGTGTAGGAAGCACAGTTCTTTTGTACTCAGCAAGCTCACTGTTCTGGCCCTATAGGAAACACAGTAGAGTAGAAGAGTGCTCTTTCCTCAAAAGCATAGTGTGTTTCTTGTAAGGCGAGCTAGCGTTTGTTTCCCAGTCCTAAATGGAGTTGAATCACATGCAGTTTCCGTTTCTATGAGCAAGAGTTGTTTTCTGGTAAGGAAAGTCACTATTGTGCTCCCATTGCCATACACAGTGCAAATAGCACTCGCGTCTGTTCCCAGCAAGTACAGTGTATTGGACTGAAGAGGAGCTACTGTTCTTGTCAGTTTCCTAAGCAGAATTGAACTAGATATGGCCCGTGTGTGTAGGAAGCACAGTTCTTTTGTTTTGAGCAAGCTCACTGTTGGACCCCATAGGAAACACAGTAGAGTAGAAGAGTGCTCTTTTCTCAAAAGCAGAGTGTGTTTCTTGTAAGGCGAGCTAGCGTTTGTTTCCCAATCCTAAATGGAGTTGAATCACATGCAGTTTCTGGTCCTATGAGCAAGAGTTGTTTTCTGGTAAGAAGAATCACTATTGTGCTCCCATTGCCATACACAGTACAAATAGCACTGGCGTCTGTACCCAGCATGTACAGTGTATTGGACTGAAGAGGATCTACTGTTCTTGTCAGGTTCCTAAGCAGAGTTGAACTAGATATGGCCCATGTGTGTAGGAAGCACAGTTATTTTGTTCTGAGCAAGCTCACTGTTCGGACCCCATAGGAAACACAGTAGAGTAGAAGAGTGCTATTTTCTCAAAAAGAGAGTGTGTTTCTTGTAAGGCGAGCTAGCGTTTGTTTCCCAGTCCTAAATGGAGTTGAATCAAATGCAGTTTTTGGTCCTACGAGCAAGAGTTGTTTTCTGGTAAGAAGAGTGACTATTGCACTCCCTTTGCCATACATAGTGCAAATATCCCCCTTGTCGGTTCCCAGCAAGTACAGTGTATTGGACTGAAGAGGAGCTGCTGTTCTTGTCAGTTTCCTAAGCAGAGTTGAACTAGATATGGCCCGTGTGTGTAGGAAGCACAGTTCTTTTGTTCTCAGCAAGCTCACTGTTCGGACCCCATAGAAAACACTGTAGAGTACAAGAGTGCTATTTTCTCAAAATCAGAGTGTGTTTCTTGTAAGGCGAGCTAGCGTTTGTTTGCCAGTCCTAAAAGGAGTTGAATCAAATGCAGTTTTTGGTCCTATAAGCAAGGGTTGTTTTCTGGTAAGAAGAGTCACTATTGCTCTCACATTGCTATACATAGTACAAATAACACTCGCGTCTGTTTCCAGCAAGTACAGTGTATTGGTCTGAAGAGGAGCTATTGTTCATGTCAGTTTCCTAAGCAAAGTTGAACTAGATAAGTCCCGTGTGTGTAGGAAGCACAGTTCTTTTGTTCTGAGCAAGCTCACTGTTCGAACCCCATAGGAAACACAGTAGAGAGAAGAGTGCTCTTTTCTCAAAAGCAGAGTGTGTTTCTTGTAAGGCGAGCTAGCGTTTGTTTCCCAGTATTAAATGGAGTTGAATAACATGCAGTTTCTGGTCCTACGAGCAAGAGTTTTTTCTGGTAATAAGAGTCACTGTTGCGCTCCCTTTGTCATACACAGGGCAAATAGCACTGGCCTCTGTTCTCAGCAAGTACAGTGTATTGGACTGAAGAGGATCTACTGTTCTTGTCAGGTTCCTAAGCAGAGTTGAACTAGATATGGCCCATGTGTGTAGGAAGCACAGTTCTTTTGTACTCAGTAAGCTCACTGTTCTGGCCCTCTAGGAAACACAGTAGAGTAGAAGAGTGCTCTTTTCTCAAAAGCAGAGTGTGTTTCTTGTAAGGCGAGCTAGCGTTTGTTTCCCAGTCCTAAATGGAGTTGAATCACATGCAGTTTCCGTTTCTACGAGCAAGAGTTGTTTTCTGGTAAGGAAAGTCACTATTGTGCTCCCATTGCCATACACAGTGCAAATAGCACTCGCGTCTGTTCCCAGCAAGTACAGTGTATTGGACTGAAGAGGAGCTACTGTTCTTGTCAGTTTCCTAAGCAGAATTGAACTAGATATGGCCCGTGTGTGTAGGAAGCACAGTTCTTTTGTTCTGAGCAAGCTCACTGTTCTGGCCCTATAGGAAACACAGTAGAGTAGAAGAGTGCTCTTTTCTCAAAAGCAGAGTGTGTTTCTTGTAAAGCGAGCTAGCGTTTGTTTCCCAGTCCTAAATGGAGTTGAATCAAATGCAGTTTTTGGTCCTACGAGCAAGAGTTGTTTTCTGGTAAGAAGAGTCACTATTGCGCTCCCATTGCTATACATAGTACAAATAACACTCACGTCTGTTTCCAGCAAGTACAGTGTATTGGTCTGAAGAGGAGCTACTGTTCATGTCAGTTTCCTAAGCAAAGTTTAACTAGATAGGTCCCGTGTGTGTAGGAAGCACAGTTCTTTTGTTCTGAGCAAGCTCACTGTTGGACCCCATAGGAAACACAGTAGAGTAGAAGAGTGCTCTTTTCTCAAAAGCAGAGTGTGTTTCTTGTAAGGCGAGCTAGCGTTTGTTTCCCAATCCTAAATGGAGTTGAATCACATGCAGTTTCTGGTCCTATGAGCAAGAGTTGTTTTCTGGTAAGAAGAGTCACTATTGCGCTCCCATTGCCATACACAGTACAAATAGCACTGGCGTCTGTACCCAGCATGTACAGTGTATTGGACTGAAGAGGATCTACTGTTCTTGTCAGGTTCCTAAGCAGAGTTGAACTAGATATGGCCCATGTGTGTAGGAAGCACAGTTATTTTGTTCTGAGCAAGCTCACTGTTCGGACCCCATAGGAAACACAGTAGAGTAGAAGAGTGCTATTTTCTCAAAAGGAGAGTGTGTTTCTTGTAAGGCGAGCTAGCGTTTATTTCCCAGTCCTAAATGGAGTTGAATCAAATGCAGTTTTTGGTCCTACGAGCAAGAGTTGTTTTCTGGTAAGAAGAGTGACTATTGCACTCCCTTTGCCATACATAGTGCAAATATCCCCCTTGTCTGTTCCCAGCAAGTACAGTGTATTGGACTGAAGAGGAGCTGCTGTTCTTGTCAGTTTCCTAAGCAGAGTTGAACTAGATATGGCCCCTGTGTGTAGGAAGCACAGTTCTTTTGTTCTCATAAAGCTCACTGTTCGGACCCCATAGAAAAAACTGTAGAGTACAAGAGTGCTATTTTCTCAAAATCAGAGTGTGTTTCTTGTAAGGCGAGCTAGCGTTTGTTTGCCAGTCCTAAAAGGAGTTGAATCAAATGCAGTTTTTGGTCCTATGAGCAAGGGTTGTTTTCTGGTAAGAAGAGTCACTATTGCGCTCACATTGCTATACATAGTACAAATAACACTCGCGTCTGTTTCCAGCAAGTACAGTGTATTGGTCTGAAGAGGAGCTATTGTTCTTGTCAGTTTCCTAAGCAAAGTTGAACTAGATAAGTCCCGTGTGTGTAGGAAGCACAGTTCTTTTGTTCTGAGCAAGCTCACTGTTCGAACCCCATAGGAAACACAGTAGAGAGAAGAGTGCTCTTTTCTCAAAAGCAGAGTGTGTTTCTTGTAAGGCGAGCTAGCGTTTGTTTCCCAGTATTAAATGGAGTTGAATAACATGCAGTTTCTGGTCCTACGAGCAAGAGTTTTTTCTGGTAATAAGAGTCACTATTGCGCTCCCTTTGTCATACACAGGGCAAATAGCACTGGCCTCTGTTCTCAGCAAGTACAGTGTATTGGACTGAAGAGGATCTACTGTTCTTGTCAGGTTCCTAAGCAGAGTTGAACTAGATATGGCCCATGTGTGTAGGAAGCACAGTTCTTTTGTACTCAGCAAGCTCACTGTTCTGGCCCTATAGGAAACACAGTAGAGTAGAAGAGTGCTCTTTCCTCAAAAGCATAGTGTGTTTCTTGTAAGGCGAGCTAGCGTTTGTTTCCCAGTCCTAAATGGAGTTGAATCACATGCAGTTTCCGTTTCTACGAGCAAGAGTTGTTTTCTGGTAAGGAAAGTCACTATTGTGCTCCCATTGCCATACACAGTGCAAATAGCACTCGCGTCTGTTCCCAGCAAGTACAGTGTATTGGACTGAAGAGGAGCTACTGTTCTTGTCAGTTTCCTAAGCAGAATTGAACTAGATATGGCCCGTGTGTGTAGGAAGCACAGTTCTTTTGTTCTGAGCAAGCTCACTGTTCTAGCTCTATAGGAAACACAGTAGAGTAGAAGAGTGCTCTTTTCTCAAAAGCAGAGTGTGTTTCTTGTAAGGCGAGGTAGCGTTTGTTTCCCAGTCCTAAATGGAGTTGAATCACATGCAGTTTCTAGTCCTACGAGCAAGAGTTTTTTCTGGTAATGAGAGTCACTATTGCGCTCCCATTGTCATACATAGGGCAAATAGCACTGGCCTCTGTTCTCAGCATGTACAGTGTATTGGACTGAAGAGGATCTACTGTTCTTGTCAGGTTCCTAAGCAGAGTTCAACTATATATGGCCCATGTGTGTAGGAAGCACAGTTCTTTGGTACTCAGCAAGCTAACTGTTCTGGCCCTATAGGAAACACAGTAGAGTAGAAGAGTGCTCTTTCCTCAAAAGCAGAGTGTGTTTCTTGTAAGGCGAGCTAGCGTTTGTTTCCCAGTCTTAAATGGAGTTGAATCACATGCAGTTTCTGTTCCTACGAGCAAGAGTTGGTTTCTCGTAAGGAAAGTCACTATTGCGCTCCCATTGCCATACACAGTGCAAATAGCACTCGCGTCTGTTCCCATAAGTACAGTGTATTGGACTGAAGAGGAGCTACTGTTCTTGTCAGTTTCCTAAGCAGAATTGAGCTAGATATGTCCCGTGTGTGTAGGAAGCACAGTTCTTTTGTTCTGAGCAAGCTCACTGTTCGGACCCCATAGGAAACACAGTAGAGTAGAAGAGTGGTCTTTTCTCAAAAGCCGAGTGTATTTAGTGTAAGGCGACCTAGCGTTTGCTTCCCAGTCCTAAATGGAGTTGAATCACATGCAGTTTCTGGTCCTAAGAGCAAGAGTTGTTTTCTGGTAAGAAGAGTCACTATTGCGCTCCCATTGCCATACACAGTGCAAATAGCACTCGCGTTTGCTCTCAGCCGGTACAGTGCATTGGATTGAAGAGGAGCTACTGTTCTTGTCAGTTTCCTAAGCAGAGTTGAACTAGATATGTCCCGTGTGTGTAGGAAGCACAGTTCTTTTGTTCTGAGCAAGCTCACTGTTCGGACCCCATAGGAAACACAGTAGAGTAGAAGAGTGCTCTTTTCTCAAAAGCAGAGTGTGTTTCTTATAAGGCGTGCTAGCGTTTGTTTTGCAGTCCTAAATGGAGTTGAATCCCATGCAGTTTCTGGTCCTACGAGCAAGAATATTTTCTTGTAATGAGAGTCACTATTGTGCTCCCATTGCCATACACAGTGCAAATAGCACTCGCGTCTGTTCCCAGCAAGTACAGTGTATTGGACTGAAGAGGAGCTACTGTTCTTGTCAGTTTCCTAAGCAGAATTGAACTAGGTATGGCCCGTGTGTGTAGGAAGCACAGTTCTTTTGTTCTGAGCAAGCTCACTGTTGGACCCCATAAGAAACACAGTAGAGTAGAAGAGTGCTCTTTTCTCAAAAGCAGAGTGTGTTTCTTGTAAGGCGAGCTAGCGTTTGTTTCCCAATCCTAAATGGAGTTGAATCACATGCAGTTTCTGGTCCTATGAGCAAGAGTTGTTTTTGGTAAGAAGAGTCACTATTGCGCTCCCATTGCAATACACAGTACAAATAGCACTGGCGTCTGTACCCAGCATGTACAGTGTATTGGACTGAAGAGGATCTACTGTTCTTGTCAGGTTCCTAAGCAGAGTTGAACTAGATATGGCCCATGTGTGTAGGAAGCACAGTTCTTTTGTACTCAGCAAGCTCACTGTTCTGGCACTATAGGAAACACAGTAGAGTAGAAGAGTGCTCTTTTCTCAAAAGCAGAGTGTGTTTCTTGTAAGGCGAGCTAGCGTCTGTTTCCCAGTCCTAAATGGATTTGAATCACATGCAGTTTCTGGTCCTACGAGCAAGAGTTGTTTTCTGGTAAGAAGAGTCACTATTGCGCTCCCATGGCCATACACAGTGCAAATAGCACTGGCGTCTGTACCCAGCATGTACAGTGTATTGGACTGAAGAGGTTCTACTGTTCTTGTCAGTTTCCTAAGCAGAACTGAACTAGATATGGCCCGTGTGTGTAGGACGCACAGTTCTTTTGTTCTGAGAAAGCTCACATTTCAAACCCCATAGAAAAAACAGTAGAGTAGAAGAGTGCATTTTTCTCAAAAACAAAGTGTGTTTCTTGTAAGGCGAGATAGCGTTTGTTTCCCAGTCCTAAATGGAGTTGAAATACACTTGCAGTTTTTGGGCTTCGAGCAAGAGTTGTTTTCTCGTAAGAAGAGTCACTATTGTGCTCCCTTTGCCATACACAGTGCAAATTGCCCTCGCGTCTGTTCCCAGCAAGTACAGTGTATTGGACTGAAGAGGAGCTACTGTTCTTGTCAGTTTCCTAAGCAGAATTGAACTAGATATGGCCCGTGTGTGTAGGAAGCACAGTTCTTTTGTTCTGAGCAAGCTCACTGTTCAGACACCATAGGAAACACAGTAGAGTAGAAGAGTGCTCTTTTCTCAAAAGCAGAGTGTGTTTCTTGTAACGCGACCTAGCGTTTGTTTCCCAGTCCTAAATGGAGTTGAATCACATGCAGTTTCTGGTCCTACGAGCAAGGGTTGTCTTCTGGTAAGAAGAGTCACTATTGCGGTCCCATTGCCATACACAGTGCAAATAGCACTGGCGTCTGTACCTAGCATGTACAGCGTATTGGACTGAAGAGGATCTACTGTTCTTGTCAGTTTCCTAAGCAGAGTTGAACTAGATATGGCCCGTGTGTGTAGGAAGCACACTTCTTTTGTACTCAGCAAGCTCACTGTTCTGGCCCTATAGGAAACACAGTAGAGTAGAAGAGTGCTCTTTCCTCAAAAGCAGAGTGTGTTTCTTGTAAGGCGAGCTAGCGTTTGTTTCCCAGTCCTAAATGGAGTTGAATCACATGCAGTTTCTGGTCCTACGAGCAAGAGTTGTTTTCTGGTAAGAAGAGTCACTATTGCGCTCCCATTGCCATACACAGCGCAAATAGCACTCGCGTCTGTTCCCAGCAAGTACAGTGTATTGGACTGAAGAGGAGCTACTGTTCTTGTCAGTTTCCTAAGCAGAATTGAACTAGGTATGGCCCGTGTGTTTACGAAGCACTGTTCTTTTGTTCTGAGCAAGCTCACTGTTGGACCCCATAGGAAACACATTAGAGTAGAAGAGTGCTCTTTTCTCAAAAGCAGAGTGTGTTTCTTGTAAGGTGAGCTAGCGTTTGTTTCCCAATCCTAAATGGAGTTGAATCACATGCAGTTTTTGGTCCTACAAGCAAGAGTTTTTTTCTGGTAAGAAGAGCCACTATTGCGCTCCCATTGCCATACACAGTACAAATAGCACTGGCGTCTGTACCCAGCATGTACAGTGTATTGGACTGAGGAGGATCTACTGTTCTTGTCAGGTTCCTAAGCAGAGTTGAACTAGATATGGCCCATGTGTGTAGGAAGTAGAGTTCTTTTGTACTCAGCAAGCTCACTGTTCTGGCCCTATAGGAAACACAGTAGAGTAGAAGAGCGCTCTTTTCTCAAAAGCAGAGTGTGTTTCTTGTAAGGCGAGCTAGCGTTTGTTTACCAGTCCTAAATGGAGTTGAGTCACATGCAGTTTCTGGTCATACGTGCAAGAGTTGTTTTCTGGTAAGAAGAGTCACTATTGTGCTCCCATTGTCACACACAGGGCAAATAGCACTGGCGTCTGTTCCTAGCATGTACAGTCTATTGGACAGAAGAGGTTTACTGTTCTTGTCAGTTTCCTAAGCAGAATTGAACAAGATATGGACCGTGTGTGTAGGAAGCACAGTTCTTTTGTTCTTAGCAAGCTCACTGTTCGGACCCCATAGGAAACACAGTAGAGTAGAAGAGTGCTCTTTTCTCAAAAGCAGAGTGTGTTTCTTGTAAGGCGAGCTAGCGATTGTTTCCCAGTACTAAATGGAGTTGAATCAAATGCAGTTTTTGGTCCTACGAGCAAGAGTTGTTTTCTGGTAAGAAGAGTGACTATTGCGCTCCCTTTGCCATACATAGTGCAAATAGCCCTCTCGTTTGTTCCCAGCAAGTACAGTGTATTGGACTGAAGAGGAGCTACTGTTCTTGTCAGTTTCCTAAGCAGAGTTGAACTAGATATGGCCCGTGTGTGTAGGAAGCACAGTTCTTTTGTTCTCAGCAAGCTCACTGTTTGGACCCCATAGAAAACACAGTAGAGTAGAAGAGTGCTCTTTTCTCAAAAGCAGAGTGTGTTTCTTGTAAGGCGAGCTAGCGTTTGTTTCCCAGTCCTAAATGGAGTTGAATCACATGCAGTTTCTGGTCCTACGAGCAAGAGTTGTTTTTTGGTAAGAAGAGTCACTATTGTGCTCCCATTGTCATACACAGTGCAAATAGCCCTCGCGTCTGTTCCCAGCAAGTACAGTGTATTGGACTGAAGAGGAGCTACTGTTTTTGTCAGTTTCCTAAGCAGAGTTGATCTAGATGTGACCTGTGTGTGTAGGAAGCACAGTTCTTTTGTTCTGAGCAAGCTCACTTTTTGGACCCCATAGGAAACACAATAGTGTAGATGTGTGCCCTATTCTCAAAAGCAGAGCGTGTTTCTTGTAAGGCGAGCTAGCGTTTGTTTCACAGTCCTAAGTGGATTGAATCAAATGCAGTTTCTGGTCCTACGAGCAAGAGTTGTTTTCATGTAAGAAGAGACACTATTGTGCTCCAATTGCCGTACACAGTGCAAATAGCACTCGCGTCTTTTCCCCAGTAAGTACAGTGTATTGGACTGAAGAGGAGCTACTGTTCTCGTCAGTTTCCTACGAAGAGTTGAACTAGATATGGCCCGTTTGTGTAGGAAGCACAGTTCATTTGTTCTGAGCAAGCTCACTGTTCAGACACCATAGGAAACACAGTAGAGTAGAAGAGTACTCTTTTCTCAAAAGCATAGTGAGTTTCTTGTAAGGCAAGCTAGCTTTGGTTTCCCAGTCATAAATGAAGTTGAATCACATGCAGTTTCTGGTCCTACGAGTAGAGTTGTTTTTTGGTAAGAAGAGTCACTATTGCACTCCCATTGCCATACACAGTGCAAAAAGCACTGTGCGGACCCCATAGGAAACTCAGTGCTCTTTTCTCAAAAGCAGAGTGTGTTAGTTGTAAGCGAGATAGTGTTTGCTTTCAAGACCTAAATGGAGTTGAATCACATGCAGTTTCTGGGCCTACAAGCAAGAGTTGTTTTCTGGTAAGAAGAGTCGCTATTGTGCTCGCATTGTCATACACAGGGCAAATAGCACTGGAGTCTTTTCCCAGCATGTACAGTGTATTGGACTGAAGAGGATCTACTGTTCTTGTCAGTTTCCGATGCAGAGTTGAACTAGATATGGCCCGTGTGTGTAGGAAGCACAGTTCTTTTGTTCTGAACAAGCTCACTGTTCTGGCCCTATAGCAAACACAGTAGAGTAGAAGCGTACTCTTTTCTCAAAAGCAGAGTTTTTTTCTCATAAGGCGAGCTAGCGTTTGTTTCCCAGTCCTAAATGGATTTGAATCACATGCAGTTTCTGGTCCTACAAGCAAGAGTTTTTTCTGGTAACAAGAGTAACAATTGCGATCCCATTGTCATACACAGGGCAAATTGCATTGGCATTTGTTCCCAGCATGTACAGAGTATTGGACACAAGAGGATCTACTGTTCTTGTCAGGTTCCTAAGCAGACTTGAACTAGATATGGCCCTTGTGTGTATGAAGCACAGTTCATTTGTTCTGAGCAAGCTCACTGTTCGGACCCCATAGGAAACACAGTAGAGTAGACGAGTCATCTTTTCTCAAAAGCAGAGTGTGTTTCTTGTAAGGCGAGCTAATGTTTGTTTCCCAGTCCTAAAAGGAGTTGAATGACATGCAGTTTTTGGTCCTACGAGCAAGAGTTGTTTTCTGGTAAGAAGAGTCACTATTGCGCTCGCATTGTCATACACAGGGCAAATAGCACTGGCGTCTTTTCCCAGCATGTACAGCGTATTGGAATGAAGAGGATCTACTGTTCTTGTAAGTTTCCTAAGCAGAGTTGAACTAGATATAGCCCGTGTGTGTAGGACGCACAGTTCTTTTGTTCTGAGCAAGCTCACTGTTCTCGCCCTATAGGAAACACTGTAGAGTAGAAGAGTGCTCTTTCCTCAAAAGCAGAGTGTGTTTCTTGTAAGGTGAGCTAGCTTTTGTTTCCCAGTCCTAAATGAATTTGAATCACATGCAGTTTCTGGTCCTACGAGTAGAGTTTTATTTTGGTAAGAAGAGTCACTATTGTGCTCCCATTGCCATATACAGTACAAATAACACTTGCGTCTGTTCCAATCAAGTACAGTGTATTGAACTGAAGAGGAGCTACTGTTCTTGTCAGTTTCCTAAGCAGAGTTGAACTAGATGTGGCCCGTGTATAGGAAGCACAGTTCTTTTGTTCTGAGCAAGCTCACTGTTCGGACCCCATAGGAATCACAGTAGAGTAGAAGAGTGCTCTTTTCTCAAAAGCAGAGTGTGTTTCTTGTAAGGCGAGCTAGCGTTTGCTTCCCAGACCTAAATGGATTTGAATCACATGCAGTTTCTGGTCCTACGCGCAAGAGTTGTTTTCTGGTAAGAAGAGTCACTATTGCGCTCCCATTGTCACACACAGGGCAAATAGCACTGGCGTCTGTTCCCAGCATGTACAGTGTATTGGACTGAAGAGGATCTACTGTTCTTGTCAGTTTCCGATGCAGAGTTGAACTAGATATGGCCGGTGTGTATAGGAAGCACAGTTCTTTTGTTCTGAGCAAGCTCACTGTTCGGACCCCATAGGAAACACAGTAGAGTAGAAGAGTGCTCTTTTCTCAAAAGCAGAGTGTGTTTCTTGTAAGGCGAGCTAGCGTTTGTTTCCCAGTCCTAAGTGAAGTTGAATCACATGCAGTTACTGGTACTAAGAGCAAGAGTTGTTTTCTGGTAAGAAGAGTCACTATTGTGCTCCCATTGCCGTACACCGTGCAAATAGCACTCGCATCTGTTCCCAGCAAGTACTGTGTATTGGACTGAAGAGGAGCTACAGTTCTTGTCAGTTTCCTAAGCAGAGTTGAACTAGATATGGCCCGTGTGTGTAGGAAGCACAGTTCTTTTGTTCTGAGCAAGCTCACTGTTCTGGCCCTATAGGAAACACAGAGGAGTAGAAGAGTCATCTTTTCTCAAATCAGAGTGTTTCTTGTAAGGCAAGCTAGCGTTTGCTTCCCAGACCTAAATGGAGTTGAATCACATGCAGTTTCTGGTCCTACGAGCAAGAGTTGTTTTCTGGTAAGAAGAGTCACTATTGCGCTCCCATTGTCATACACAGTGCAAATAGCACTGGCGTCTGTTCCCAGCAAGTACAGTGTATTGGACTGACGGGGATCTATTGTTCTTGTCATTTGCCTAAGCATAATTGAACTAGATATGGCCCGTGTGTGTAGGAAGCACACTTCTTTTGTTCTGAGCAAGCTCACTGTTCGGACCGCATAGGAAACACAGTAGAGTAGAAGACTGCTCTTTTCTCTAAAGCAGATTGTGTTTCTTGTAAGGCGAGCTAGCATTTGTTTCCCAGTCCTAAATGGAGTTGAGTCACATACAGTTTCTGGTCCTACGAGCAAGAGTTGTTTTCTGGTAAGGAAAGTCACTATTGCGCTCCCATTGCCATAAGCAGTGCAAATAGCACTCGCGTCTGTTCCCAGCAAGTACAGTGTATTGGACTGAAGAGGAGCTACTGTTCTTGTCAGTTTCCTAAGCAGAGTTGAACTTGATATGGCCCGTGTGTGTAGGAAGCACGGTTCTTTTGTTCTGAGCAAGCTCACTGTTCTGGCCCTATAGGAAACACAGCAGAGTAGAAAGTGCTCCTTTCTCTAAAGCAGAGTGTGTTTCTTGTAAGGCGAGCTAGCGTTTCTTTACCAGTCCTAAATGGAGTTGAATCTCATGCAGTTTCTGTTCGTACGAGCAAGAGTTGTTTTATGGTAAGAAGAGACACTATTGCGCTCCCATTGTCATACACAGGGCAAATAGCACTCGCGTCTCTTCCCAGCAAGTACAGTGTATTGGACTGAAGAGGATCTATTATTTTTGTCAGTTTCCTAAGCAGAATTGGACTAGATATGACCGTGTGTGTAGGAAGCACAGTTCTTTTGTTCTGAGCAGGCTCACTGTTCTGGCCCTACAGGAAACACAGTAGAGTAGAAGAGTGCTCTTTTCTCAAAAGCAGAGTGTATTCCTTGTAAGGCGAACTAGCGTTTATTTCCCAGTCCTAAATGGAGTTGAATCACATGCAGTTTCTGGTCCTACGAGCAAGAGTTGTTTTCTGGTAAGAAGAGTCACTATTGTGCTCCCATTGTCATACACAGAGCAAATAACACTGGCGTCTGTTCCCAGCATGTGCAATGTATTGGACTGAAGAGGATCTATTATTTTTGTCAGTTTCCTAAGCAGAATTGGACTAGATATGACCGTGTGTGTAGGAAGCACAGTTCTTTTGTTCTGAGCAAGCTCACTGTTCTGGCCCTATAGGAAACACAGCAGAGTAGAAAGTGCTCTTTTCTCTAAAGCAGAGTGTGTTTCTTGTAAGGCGAGCTAGCGTTTCTTTCCCAGTCCTAAATGGAGTTGAATGTCATGCAGTTTCTGGTCCTACGAGCAAGAGTTGTTTTATGGTAAGAAAATCACTATTGCGCTCCCATTGGCATACACAGTGCAAATAGTACTCGTGTCTGTTCCCAGAAAGTACAGTGTATTGGACTGAAGAGGAGCTACTGTTCTTGCCAGTTTTCTAAGCAGAGTTGAACTAGATATGGCCCGTGTGTGGAGGAAGCACAGTTCTTTTGTTCTGATCAAGCTCACTGTTCTGGCCCTATAGGAAACACAGTAGAGTAGAAGAGTGCTCTTTTCTCTAAAGCAGAGTGTGTTTCTTGTAAGTCGAGCTAGCGTTTGTTTCCCAGTCCTAAATGGATTTGAGTCACATGCAGTATTTTGTCCTACGAGCAAGAGTTGTTTTCTGTTGAGACGAGTCACTATTGTGCTCCAATTGCCATACACAGTGCAAATAGCACTCGCGTCTGTTCCCAGCAAGTACAGTGTATTGGACTGAAGAGGAGCTACTGTTCTTGTCAGGTTCCTAAGCAGAGTTTTACTAGATATGGTCCGTGTGTGTAGGAAGCACAGTGGTTTTGTTCTGAGCAAGCTCACTGTTTGGACACCAAGGAAACACAGTAGAGTAGAAGATTGCTCTTTTCTCAAAAGCAGAGTGTGTTTCTTGTAAGGCGAGCTAGCGTTTGTTTCCCAGTCCTAAAGGGAGTTGAATCGCATGCAGTTTCGGGTCCTACGAGCAAGAGTTTTTTTCTGGTAAGAAGAGTCACTATTGTGCTGCCATTGCCATACACAGGACAAATAGCATTGTTGTCTCTTCCATGCAGTACAGTGTATTGGACTGAAGAGGATCTACTGTTCTTGTCAGGTTCCCTAGCAGAATTGAACTAGGTATGGCCGTGTGTAGGAAGCACAGTTCTTTTGTTCTGAGCAAGTTCACTGTTCAGACGTCTTAGGAAACACAGTAGAGTAGAAGAGTGCTTTTTTCTCTAAATCAGAGTGTGTTTCTTGTAAGGCGAGCTAGCGTTTTTTTCCCAGTCCTAAATGGAGTTGAATCTCATGCAGTTTCTGGTCCTACCAGCAAGAGTTGTTTTCTGGTAAGTAGAGTCACTATTGCGCTCTAATTGCCATACACAGTGCAAATAGCACTCGCGTCTCTTCCCAGCAAGTACAGTGTATTGGACAGAATAGGAGCTACTGTTCTTGTCAGTTTCCTAAGCAGAGTTGAACTAGATATGGTCCGTGTGTTTAGGAAGCACAGTTCTTTTGTTCTCAGCAAGCTCACTGTTCTGGCCCTATAGGAAACACAGTAGAGTAGAAGAGTGCTCTTTTCTCAAAAGCAGAGTGTGTTTCTTGTAAGGCTAGCTAGCGTTTGTTTCCCAGTCCTAAATGGAGTTGAATCCCATGCAGTTTCTGGTCCTACGAGCAAGAGTTGTTTTCTGGTAAGGAAGTCACTATTGCGTTCCCAGTGCCATACACAGTGCAAATAACACTCGCGTCTGTTCCCAGCAAGTACAGTGTATCAGACTGAAGAGGAGCTACTGTTCTTGTCAGTTTCCTAAGCAGAGTTGAACGAGATATGGCCCGTGTGTAGGAAGCACAGTTCTTTTGTTCTGAGCAAGCTCACTGTTTGGACTCCATTGGAAACACAGTAGAGTAGAAGAGTGCTCTTTTATCAAAAGCAGAGAGTGTTTCTTGTAAGGCGAGCTAGAGTTTGTTTCCCAGTCCTAAATGGAGTTGAATCACATGCAGTTTCTGGTCCTATGAGCAAGAGTTGTTTTCTGGTAAGAAGAGTCACTATTGTGCTCCCATTGAAATACACAGGGTAAACAGCACTGGCGTCTGTTCCCATCATGTACAGTGTATTGGACTGAAGAGGATCTACTGTTCTTGTCAGGGTCCTAAGCAGAGTTGAACTAGATATGGCCGTGTGTGTAGGAAGCACAGTTCTTTTGTTCTGATCAAGCTCACTGTTCTGGCCCTATAGGAAACACAGTAGAGTAGAAGAGTGCTCTTTTCTCTAAAGCAGAGTGTGTTTCTTGTAAGGCGAGCTAGCGTTTGTTTCCAAGTCCTAAATTGAGTTGAGTCACATGCATTTTTTGGTCCTACGAGCAAGAGTTGTTTTCTGGTAAGGGGAGTCACTATTGCGCTCCAATTGACATACACAGTGCAAATAGCACTCGCGTCTGTTCCCAGCAAGTACATTGTATTGGACTGAATAGGAGCTACTGTTCTTTTCAGTTTCCAAAGCATAGTTGAACTAGATATGGTCCGTGTGTGTAGGAAGCACAGTTCTTTTGTTCTCAGCAAGCTCACTGTTCTGGCACTATAAGAAACACAGTAGAGTAGAACAGTGCTCTTTTCTCAAAAGCAGAGTGTGTTTCTTGTAAGGCGAGCTAGCGTTTGTTTCCCAGTCCTAAATGGAGTTGAATCACATGCAGTTTCTGCTCCTACGAGCAAGAGTTTTTTTCTGGTAAGAAGAGACACTGTGCGCTGCCATTGCCATACACAGGAAAAATAGCACTGTTGTCTGTTCCCAGCAGTACAGTGTATTGGACTGAAGAGGATCTACTGTTCTTGTCAGGTTTATAAGCAAAATTGAACTAGATATGGCCCTGTGTGTAGGAAGCACAGTTCTTTTGTTCTGAGCAAGCTCACTGTTCGGACCCCATCGGAAACACAGTAGTGTAGAAGAGTGCTCTTTTCTCAAAAGCAGATTGTGTTTCTTGTAAGGCGAGCTAGCATTTGTTTCCCAGTCCTAAATGGAGTTGAATCACATACAGTTTCTGGTCCTACGAGCAAGAGTTGTTTTCTGGTAAGGAAAGTCACTATTGTGCTGCCATTGCCATACACAGGACAAATAGCACTCACGTCTGTTCCGAGCAAGTACAGTGTATTGGACTGAAGAGGAGCTACTGTTCTTGACAGTTTCCTAAGCAGAGTTGAACTAGATATGGTCGGTGTGTGTAGGAAGCACAGTTCTTTTGTTCTGAGCAAGCTCACTGTTCTGGCCCTATAGGAAACACAGTAGAGTAGAAAAGTTCTCTTTTCTCTAAAGCAGAGTGTGTTTCTTGTAAGGCGAGCTAGCGTTTGTTTCCCAGTCCTAAGTGGAGTTGAGTCACATGCAGTTTCTGGTCCTAAGAGCAAGAGTTGTTTTCTGGTAAGACGAGTCACTATTGTGCTCCAATTGCCATACACAGTGCAAATAGCACTCGCTTCTGTTCCCAGCAAGTACAGTGTATTGGACTGAAGAGGAGCTACTGTTCTTGTCAGTTTCCTAAGCAGAGTTGAACTAGATATGGTCCGTGTGTGTAGGAAGCACAGTTCTTTGTTCTCAGCAAGCTCACTGTTCTGGCCCTATAGGAAACACAGTAAAGTAGAAGAGTGCTCTTTTCTCAAAAGCAGAGTGTGTTTCTTGTAAGGCGAGCTAGCATTGTTTCCCAGTCCTAAATGGAGTTGAATCACATGCAGTTTCTGGTCCTACGTGCAAGAGTTGTTTTCTGGTAAGGAAGTCACAATTGCGCTCCCAGTGCAATACACAGTGCAAATAGCACTCGCGTCTGTTCCCAGCAAGTACAGTGTATGGGACTGAAGAGGAACTACTGTTCTTGTCAGTTTCCTAAGCAGAATTGAACTAGATATGACCGTGTGTGTAGGAAGCACAGTTCTTTTGTTCTGAGCAAGCTCACTGTTTTGGCCCTATAGGAAACACTTTAGAGTAGAAGAGGGCTCTTTTCTCAAAAGCAGAGTGTGTTTCTTGTAAGGTGAGCTAGCGTTTTTTTCCCAGTCCTAAATGGAGTTGAATCCCATGCAGTTTCTGGTCCTACCAGCAAGAGTTGTTTTCTGGTAAGTAGAGTCACTATTGCGCTCCAATTGCCATACACAGTGCAAATAGCACTCGCGTCTCTTCCCAGCAAGTACAGTGTATTGGACAGAATAGGAGCTACTGTTCTTGTCAGTTTCCTAAGCAGAGTTGAACTAGATATGGTCCGTGTGTTTAGGAAGCACAGTTCTTTTGTTCTCAGCAAGCTCACTGTTCTGGCCCTATAGGAAACACAGTAGAGTAGAAGAGTGCTCTTTTCTCAAAAGCAGAGTGTGTTTCTTGTAAGGCGAGCTAGCGTTTGTTTCCCAGTCCTAAATGGAGTTGAATCCCATGCAGTTTCTGGTCCTACGAGCAAGAGTTGTTTTCTGGTAAGGAAGTCACTATTGCGTTCCCAGTGCCATACACAGTGCAAATAACACTCGCGTCTGTTCCCAGCAAGTACAGTGTATCAGACTGAAGAGGAGCTACTGTTCTTGTCAGTTTCCTAAGCAGAGTTGAACGAGATATGGCCCGTGTGTAGGAAGCACAGTTCTTTTGTTCTTTGTAAGCTCACTGTTCTGGCCCTATAGGAAACACAGTAGAGTAGAAGAGTGCTCTTTTCTCTAAAGCAGAGTGTGTTTCTTGTAAGGCGAGCTAGCGTTTGTTTCCCAGTCCTAAATGGAGTTGAATCTCATGTAGTTTCTAGTCCTACGAGCAAGAGTTGTTTTATGGTAAGAAGAGTCACTATTGCGCTGCCATTGCCATACACAGGACAAATAGCAATGGCGTCTGTTCCCAGCAAGTACAGTGTATTGGACTGAATAGGATCTACTGTTCTTGTCTGTTTCCTAAGCAGAATTGAACTAGATATGGCCGTGTGTGTAGGAAGCACAGTTCTTTTGTTCTGAGCAAGCTCACTGTTTGGACACCATAGGAAACACAGTAGAGTAGAAGAGGGCTCTTTTCTCAAAAGCAGAGTGTGTTTTGTGTAAGGCGAGCTAGCGTTTGTTTCCCAGTTCTAAATGGAGTTGAATCACATGCAGTTTTTGGTCCTAAGAGCAAGAGTTGTTTTCTGGTAAGGAAAGTCACTATTGCGCTCCCCTTGCCATACACAGTGCAAACAGCTCTCGCGTCTGTTCCCAGCAAGTACAGTGTATTGGACTGAAAAGGAGCTACTGTTCTTGTCAGTTTCCTAAGCAGAGTTGAACTAGATATGGCCCATGTGTTTAGGAGGCACAGTTCTTATGTTCTGAGCAAGCTCACTCTTCTGGCCCTATAAGAAACACAGTACAGTAGAAGAGTGCTCTTTTCTCTAAAGCAGAGTATGTTTCTTGTAAGGCGAGCTCACATTTGTTTCCCAGTGCTAAATGGAGTTGAGTCACATGCAGTTTTTTGTCCTACGAAGAAGAGTTGTTTTCTGGTAAGAAGAGTCACTATTGCGATCCAAATGCCTTATACAATGCAAATAGCACTCGCGTCTATTCCCAGCAAGTACAGTGTATTGGACTGAATAGGAGATACTGTTCTTGTCAGTTTCCTAAGCAGAGTTGAACTAGATATGGTCCATGTGTGTACGAAGCACAGTTCTTTTGTTCTGAGCAATCTCACTGTTTGTACCCCACAGGAAACACAGTGGAGTAGAAGTGTGCTCTTTTTTCAAAAGCAGAGTGTGTTTCATGTAAGGCGAGCTAGCGTTTGTTTCCCAGTCTTAAATGGAGTTGAATCTCATGCAGTTTCTAGTCCTATGAGCAAGTGTTGTTTTATGGTAAGAAGAGTCACTATTGCGCTCCCATTGCCATACACAGGACAAATAGCACTGGCGTCTGTTCCCAGCAAGTACAGTGTATTGGACTGAAGAGGATCTACTGTTCTTGTCAGGTTCCTAAGCAGAATTGAACTAGATATGGCCTTGTGTGTAGGAAGCACAGTTCTTTTGTTCTGAGCAAGTTCACTGTTCGGACCCCATAGGAAACACAGTAGAGTTGAAGAGTGCTCTTTTCTCAAAAGCAGAGTGTGTTTCTTGTAAGGCGAGCCAGCGTTTGTTTCCCAGTCCTAAATGCAGTTGAGTCACATGCAGTTTTTTGTCCTAAGAGCAAGAGTTGTTTTCTGGTAAGACGAGTCACTATTGTGCTCCAATTGCCATACACAGTGCAAGTAGCACTTGCGTCTCTTCCCCGCAAGTACAGTGTATTGGACTGAAGAAGATCTACTGTTCTTGTCAGTTTCCTAAGCAGAGTTGAACTAGATATGGCCCGTGTGTGTAGGCAGCACAGTTCTTTTGTTCTGAGCAAGCTCACTGTTCGGACCCCATAGGAAACACAGTAGAGTAGAAGAGTGCTCTTTTCTCAAAAGCAGAGTGTGTTTCATGTAAGGCGAGCTAGCATTTGTTTCCCAGTCCTAAATGGAGTTGAATCACATGCAGTTTCTGGTCCTATGAGCAAGAGTTTTTTTCTGGTAAAGAAAGTCACTATTGGGCTCCCATTGCCATACACAGTGCAAGTAGCACTCGCGTCTGTTCCCAGCAAGTACAGTGTATGGGACAGAAGAGGAGCTACTGTTCTTGCCAGTTTCCTAAGAAGAGTTGAAGTAGATATGGCCCGTGTGTAGGAAGCACAGTTCTTTTGTTCTGAGCAAGCTCACTGTTCGGACACCATAGGAAACACAACAGAGTAGAAGAGTGCTCTTTTCTCAAAAGCAGAGTATGTTTCTTGTAAGGCAAGCTAGCATTTCTTTCTCAGTCCTAAATGGAGTTGAATCACATGCAGTTTCTGGTCCTATGAGAAAGAGTTGTTTTCTGGTAAGGAAAGTCACTATTGAGCTACCCTTGTCATACACAGTGCAAATAGCTCTTTCGTCTGTTCCCAGCAAGTACAGTGTATCAGACTGAGGAGGAGCTACTGTTGCTGTCAGTTTCCTAAGCAGAGTTGAACTAGATATGGCCCGTGTGTGTAGGAAGCACAGTTCTTATGTTCTGAGCAAGTTCACTGTTCTGGCCCTATAGGAAACACAGTAGAGTAGAAGAGTGCTCTTTTCTCAAAAGCAGAGTGTGTTTCATGTAAGGCGAGCTAGCATTTGTTTCCCAGTCCTAAATAGAGTTGAATCACATGCAGTTTCTGGTCCTACGAGCAAGAGTTATTTTCTGGTAAGGAAAGTCACTATTGCGCTCCCATTGCCATACACAGTGAAAATAGCTCTCGCTTCTGTTCCCAGCAAGTACAGTGTATTGGACTGAAGAGGAGCTACTGTTCTTGTCAGTTTCCTATGCAGAGTTGAACTAGATATGGCCCTTGGGTAGGAAGCACAGTTCTTTTGTTCTGAGCAAGCTCACTGTTCTGGCCCTATAGGAAACACAGTAGAGTAGAAGAGTGCTCTTTTCTCCAAAGCAGAGTGTGTTTCTTGTAAGGCGAGCTAGCGTTTGTTTGCTAGTCCTAAATGGAGTTGAATCACAAGCAGGTTCATGTCCTATGAGTAAGAGTTGTTTTATGGTAGGAAGAGTCACTATTGCACTGCCAATGCCATAAACAGGACAAATAGCACTGGCGTCTGTTCCCAGCAAGTACAGTGTATTGGACTGAAGAGGATCTACTGTTCTTGTCAGGTCCCTAAGCTGAATTGAACTAGATATGGCCGTGTGTAAGAAGCACAGTTCTTTTGTTCTGAGCAAGCTCACTGTTCAGACACCATAGGAAACACAGTAGAGTAGAAGAGTGCTCTTTTCTCAAAAGCAGAGTGTGTTTCGTGTAAGGCGAGCTAGCGTTTATTTCCCAGTCCTAAATGGAGTTGAATCACATGCAGTTTCTGGTCCTAAGAGCAAGAGTTGTTTTCTCGTAAGGAAAGTCACTATTGCGCTCCCATTGCCATAGACAGTGCAAATAGCCCATGCGTCAGTTCCAAGCAAGTACAGTGTATTGGACTGAATAGGAGCTACTGTTATTGTGAGTTTCCTAAGCAGAGTTGAACTACATATGGTCCTTGTTGGTAGGAAGCACAGTTCTTATGTTCTGAGCAAGCTCACTGTTATGGCCCTATAGGAAACACAGTAGAGTAAAGGAGTGCTCTTTTCTCTAAAGCAGAGTGTGCTTCTTGTAAGGCGAGCTAGCGATTGTTTCCTAGTCCTAAATGGAGTTGAGTCACATGCAGTTTCTGGTCCTACGAGCAAGAGTTGTTTTCTGGTAAGGAAAGTCACTATTGCGCTCCCATTGCCATACACAGTGCAAATAGCACTCGCGTCTGTTCCCAGCAAGTACAGTGTATTGGAATGAAGAGGAGCTACTGTTCTTGTCAGTTTCCTAAGCAGAGTTGAACTACATATGGTCCGTGTGTGTAGGAAGCACAGTTCTTTTGTTCTGAGCAAGCTCACTTTTTGGACCCCATAGGAAACACAGTAGTGTAGAAGAGTGCTCTTTTCTCTAAAGCAGAGTGTGTTTCTTGTAAGGCAAGCTAGCGTTTGTTTCGCAGTCCTAAATGGAGTTGAATCCCATGCAGTTTCTGGTACTACGAGCAAGAGTTGTTTTCTGGTAAGAAGAGTCACTATTGTGCTTCCATTGCCATTCACAGGACAAATAGCACTGGCCTCTGTTCGCAGCAAGTACAGTGTATTGGACTGGAGAGGATCTACTGTTCTTGTCAGGTTCCTAAGCAGAATTGAACTAGATATGGCCGTGTGTGTAGGAAGCACAGTTCTTTTGTTCTGAGCAAGCTCACTGTTCGGACCCTAGGAAACACAGTAGAGTAGAAGAGTGCTCTTTTCTCAAAAGCAGAGTGTGTTTCTTGTAAGGCGAGCTAGCGTTTGTTTCCCAGTCCTAAATGGCGTTGAATCACATGCAGTTTCTGGTCCTACGAGCAAGAGTTGTTTTCTGGTAAGGAAAGTCACGATTGCGCTCCCATTGCCATACACAGTGCAAAGAGCACTCGCGTCTGTTCCCAGCAAGTACAGTGTATCGGACTGAAGAGGAGCTACTGTTCTTGTCAGTTTCCTAAGCAGAGTTGAACTAGATATGGCCCGTGTGTGTAGGAAGCATAGTTCTTATGTTCTGAGCAAGTTACTGTTCTGGCCTTATAGGAAACACAGTAGAGTAGATGAGTGCTCTTTTCTCTAAAGCAGAGTGTGTTTCTTGTAAGGCGAGCTAGCGTTTGTTTCCTAGTCCTAAATGGAGTGGAATCACATGCAGTTTTTGGTCCTACAAGCAAGAGTTTTTTTCTGGTAAGAAGAGTCACTATTGTTCTCCAAATGCCATATACAGTGCAAATAGCACTCGCTTCTGTTCCCAGCAAGTACAGTGTATTGGACTGAAGAAGAGCTACTGTTCTTGTCAGTTTCCTAAGTATAGTTGAACTAGATATGGTCCAGGTGTGTAGGAAGCACAGTTCTTTGTTCTGAGCATGCTCACTGTTTGGACCCCATAGGAAACACAGTAGAGTAGAAGAGTGCTTTTTTCTCAAAAGCAGAGAGTGTTTCTTGTAAGGCGAAATAGCATTTGTTTCCCAGTCATATATGGAGTTGATTCACATGCAGTTTGTGGTCCTAGGAGCAAGAGTTTTTTTCTGGTAAGGAAAGTCACTATTGCGCTCCCATTGCCACACACAGTGCAAATAGCACTCGCGTCTGTTCCCAGCAAGTACAGTGTATTGGACTGAATAGGTGCTACTGTTCTTGTCAGGTTCCTAAGCACAATTGAACTAGATATGGCCGTGTGTGTAGGAAGCACGGTTCTTTTGCTCTGAGCAAGCTCACTGTTCTGGCCCTATAGGAAACACAGTAGAGTAGAAGAGTGCTCATTTCTCTAAAGCAGAGTGTGTTTCTTCTAATGCGAGCTCGCGTTTGTTTCCCTGTCCTAAATGGAGTTGAGTCACAGGCAGTTTTTTGTCCTACGAGCAAGAGTTGTTTTCTGGTAATAAGAGTCACTATTGCGCTGCCATTGCCATACACAGTGCAAATAGCACTCGTGTCTGTTCCCAGCAAGCACAGTGTATTAAACTGAATAGGAGCTACTGTTCTTGTCAGTGTCCTAAGCAGAGTTGAACTAGATATGGAAAATGTGTAGGAAGCACGGTTCTTTTGTTCTAAGCAAGCTCACAGTTCTGGCCCTATAGGAAACACAGTAGCGTAGAAGAGTGCTCTTTTCTCTAAAGCAGAGTGTGTTTCTTGTAAGGCGAGCTAGCGTTTGTTTCCCAGTCTTAAATGGAGTTGAATCACATGCAGTTTCTGATCCTACGAGCAAGAGTTGTTTTATGGTAAGAAGAGTCACTATTGCGCTGCCATTGCCATACACAGGACAAATAGCACTGGCGTCTGTTCCCAGCAAGCACAGTGTATTGGACTGAAGAGGATCTACTGTTCTTGTCAGTTTCCTAAGCAGAGTTGAACTAGAAATGGCCCGTGTGTGTAGGAAACACAGTTCTTATGTTCTGAGCAAGCTCACTGTTCTGGCCCTATAGGAAAGACAGTAGAGTAGAAGAGTGCTCTTTTCTCAAAAGCAGAGTGTGTTTCTTGTAAGGCGAGCTAGCATTTCTTTCCTAGTCCTAAATGGCGTAGAATCACATGCAGTTTCTGGTCCTACGAACAAGAGTTGTTTTCTGGTAAGGAAAGTCACTATTGCGCTCCCATTGCCATACACAGGGCAAATAGCACTCGCGTATTTTCCCAACAATTACAGTGTACTGGAGTGAATAGGAGCCACTGTTCTTGTCAGTTTCCTAAGCAGAGTTGAACTACATATGGTCCCTGTGTGTACGAAGCACAGTTCTTTTGTTCTGAGCAAGCTCACAGTTTGGACCCCAAAGGAAACACAGTAGAGTAGAAGAGTGCTCTTTTCTCTAAAGCAAAGTGTGTTTCTTGTATGGCGAGCTAGCGTTTGTTTCCCAGTCCTAAATGGAGTGGAATCACTTGCAGTTTCTGGTCCTACGTGCAAGAGTTGTTTTACGGTAAGGAAAGTCACTATTGCGCTCCCATTGCCATACAGAGGGCAAAGAGCACTCGCGTATTTTCCCAGCAAGTACAGTGTATTGGACTGAATAGGAGCTACTGTTCTTGTCAGTTTCCTAAGCAGAGTTGAACTACATATGGTCCTTGTGTGTAGGAAGCACAGTTCTTTTGTTCTGACAAGCTCACTGTTTGGACACCATAGTAAACACAGTAGAGTAGAAGAGTGCTCTTTTCTCTAAAGCAGAGTGTGTTTCTTGTAAGGCGAGCTAGAGTTTGTTTCCCAGTCATAAATGGAGTGGAATCACATGCAGTTTCTGGTCCTACGAGCAAGAGTTGTTTTATGGTAAGAATAGTCACTATTGCGCTGCCATTGCCATACACAGGACAAATAGCACTGGCGTCTATTCCCAGCAATACAGTGTATTGGACTGAAGAGGATCTACTGTTCTTGTCAGGTTCCTAAGCAGAATTGAAATAGATATGGCCGTGTGTGTAGGAATCACAGGTCTTTTGTTCTGTGCAAGCTCACTGTTCGGACCCCATAGGAAACACAGTAGAGTAGAAGAGTGCTCTTTTCTCAAAAGCAGAGTGTGTTTCTTGTAAGGCGAGCTAGCGTTTGTTTCCTAGTCCTAAATGGAGTTGAATCACATGCATTTTCTGCTCCTAACAAACAAGAGTTGTTTTCTGGTAAGGAAAGTCACGTTGTGCTCCCTTTGCCATTCACAGTGCAAATAGCACTCGCGTCTGTTCCCAGCAAGCACAGTGTATTGGACTGAACAGGTGCTACTTTTCTTGTCAGTTTCCTAAGCAGAGTTGTACTAGAAATGATCCGTGTGTGTAGGAAGCACAGTTCTTTTCTTCTGAGCAAGCTCACTGTTTGGACCCCATAGGAAACACAGTAGAGTAGAAGAGTGCTCTTTTCTCTAAAGCAGAGTGTGTTTCTTGTAAGGCGAGCTAGCGTTTGTTTCCCAGTCCTAAATGGAGTTGAATCCCATGCAGTTTCTGGTACTACAAGCAAGAGTTGTTTTCTGGTAAGAAGAGTCACTATTGCGCTGCCATTGCCATACACAGGACAAATAGCACTGGCGTCTGTTCGCAGCAAGTACGGTGTATTGGACTGAAGAGGATCTAGTGTTCTTGTCAGGTTCCTAAGCAGAATTGACCTAGATATGGCAGTGTGTGTAGGAAGCACAGATCTTTTGTTCAGAGCAAGCTCGATGTTCGGACCCCATAGGAAACACAGTAGAGTAGAAGAGTGCTCTTTTCTCTAAAGCAAAGTGTGTTTCTTGTAAGGCGAGCTAGCGTTTGTTTCCCAGGCCTAAATGGAGTGGAATCACATGCAGTTTCTGGTCCTACGATCAAGAGTTGTTTTATGGTAAGAATAGTCACTATAGCGCTGCCATTGCCATACACAGGACAAATAGCACTGGCGTCTGTTCGCAGCAAGTACAGTATATTGGACTGAAGAGGATCTACTGTTCTTGTCAGGTTCCTAAGCAGAATTGAACTAGATATGGCCGTGTGTAGGAAGCACAGTTCTTTTGTTCTGAGCAAGCTCACTGTTTGGACCCCGTAGGAAACACAGTAGAGTAGGAGAGTGCTCTTTTCTCTAAAGCAGAGTGTGTTTCTTGTAAGGCACGCTAGCGTTTGGTTACCAGTCCTAAATGGCGTTGAATCACATGCAGTTTGTGGTCCTACGAGCAAGAAATGTTTTCTGGTAGAAAGTCACTATTGCGCTCCCATTGCCAGACACAGTGTAAATAGCACTGGCGTCTGTTCCCAGCAAGTATAGTGTATCGGACTGAAGAGGAGCTACTGTTCTTGTCAGTTTCCTAAGCAGAGTTGAACTAGATATGGCCCGTGTGTTTAGAAAGCACAGTTCTTATGTTCTGAGCAAGCTCACTGTTCTGGCCCTATAGGAAACACAGTAGAGTAAAGGAGTGCTCTTTTCTCTAAAGCAGAGTGTGCTTCTTGTAAGGCGAGCTAGCGATTGTTTCCTAGCCCTAAATGGAGTTGAGTCACATGCAGTTTCTGGTCCTACGAACAAGAGTTGTTTTCTGGTAATGAAAGTCACATTGCGCTCCGATTGCCATACACAGTGCAAAGAGCACTCGCGTCTGTTCCCAGCAAGTACAGTGTATTGGACTGAATAGAAGCTACTGTTCTTGTCAGTTTCCTAAGCAGAGTTGAACTAGATATGGTCCATGTGTGTAGGAAGCACAGTTCTTTTGTTCTGAGCAAGCTCACTGTTTGGACCCCATAGGAAACACAGTAGAGTAGAAGAGTGCTCTTTTCTCAAAAGCAGAGTGTGTTTCATGTAAGGCGAGCTAGCATTTGTTTCCTAGTCCTAAATGGTGTTGAATCACATGCAGTTTGTGGTCCTACGAGCAAGAGTTGTTTTTGGTAAGGAAAGTCACTATTGCGCTCATTGCCATACACAGTGCAAATAGCATTCGTGTCTGTTCCCAGCAAGTACAGTGTATTGGACTGAAGAAGAGCTACTGTTCTTGTCAGTTTCCTAAGCATAGTTGAACTAGATATGGTCCAGGTGTGTAGGAAGCACAGTTCTTTGTTCTGAGCATGCTCACTGTTTGGACCCCATAGGAAACACAGTAGAGTAGAAGAGTGCTTTTTTCTCAAAAGCAGAGAGTGTTTCTTGTAAGGCGAAATAGCATTTGTTTCCCAGTCATATATGGAGTTGATTCACATGCAGTTTGTGGTCCTAGGAGCAAGAGTTGTTTTCTGGTAAGGAAAGTCACTATTGCGCTCCCATTGCCACACACAGTGCAAATAGCACTCGCGTCTGTTCCCAGCAAGTACAGTGTATTGGACTGAATAGGTGCTACTGTTCTTGTCAGGTTCCTAAGCACAATTGAACTAGATATGGCCGTGTGTGTAGGAAGCACAGTTCTTTTGCTCTGAGCAAGCTCACTGTTCTGGCCCTATAGGAAACACAGTAGAGTAGAAGAGTGCTCTTTTCTCTAAAGCAGAGTGTGTTTCTTCTAATGCGAGCTCGCGTTTGTTTCCCTGTCCTAAACGGAGTTGAGTCACAGGCAGTTTTTCGTCCTACGAGCAAGAGTTGTTTTCTGGTAATAAGAGTCACTATTGCGCTGCCATTGCCATACACAGTGCAAATAGCACTCGTGTCTGTTCCCAGCAAGCACAGTGTATTAAACTGAATAGGAGCTACTGTTCTTGTCAGTGTCCTAAGCAGAGTTGAACTAGATATGGAAAATGTGTAGGAAGCACGGTTCTTTTGTTCTGAGCAAGCTCACAGTTCTGGCCCTATAGGAAACACAGTAGCGTAGAAGAGTGCTCTTTTCTCTAAAGCAGAGTGTGTTTCTTGTAAGGCGAGCTAGCGTTTGTTTCCCAGTCTTAAATGGAGTTGAATCACATGCAGTTTCTGGTCCTACGAGCAAGAGTTGTTTTATGGTAAGAAGAGTCACTATTGCGCTGCCATTGCCATACACAGGACAAATAGCACTGGCGTCTGTTCCCAGCAAGCACAGTGTATTGGACTGAAGAGGATCTACTGTTCTTGTCAGTTTCCTAAGCAGAGTTGAACTAGAAATGGCCCGTGTGTGTAGGAAACACAATTCTTATGTTCTGAGCAAGCTCACTGTTCTGGCCCTATAGGAAACACAGTAGAGTAGAAGAGTGCTCTTTTCTCAAAAGCAGAGTGTGTTTCTTGTAAGGCGAGCTAGCATTTCTTTCCTAGTCCTAAATGGCGTTGAATCACATGCAGTTTCTGGTCCTACGAACAAGAGTTGTTTTCTGGTAAGGAAAGTCACTATTGCGCTCCCATTGCCATACACAGGGCAAATAGCACTCGCGTATTTTCCCAACAATTACAGTGTACTGGAGTGAATAGGAGCCACTGTTCTTGTCAGTTTCCTAAGCAGAGTTGAACTACATATGGTCCCTGTGTGTACGAAGCACAGTTCTTTTGTTCTGAGCAAGCTCACTGTTTGGACACCATAGGAAACACAGTAGAGTAGAAGAGTGCTCTTTTCTCTAAAGCAAAGTGTGTTTCTTGTAAGGCGAGCTAGCGTTTGTTTCCCAGGCCTAAATGGAGTGGAATCACATGCAGTTTCTGGTCCTACGATCAAGAGTTGTTTTATGGTAAGAATAGTCACTATAGCGCTGCCATTGCCATACACAGGACAAATAGCACTGGAGTCTGTTCGCAGCAAGTACAGTATATTGGACTGAAGAGGATCTACTGTTCTTGTCAGGTTCCTAAGCAGAATTGAACTAGATATGGCCGTGTGTAGGAAGCACAGTTCTTTTGTTCTGAGCAAGCTCACTGTTTAGACCCTGTAGGAAACACAGTAGAGTAGGAGAGTGCTCTTTTCTCTAAAGCAGAGTGTGTTTCTTGTAAGGCGCGCTAGCGTTTGGTTCCCAGTCCTAAATGGCGTTGAATCACATGCAGTTTGTGGTCCTACGAGCAAGAAATGTTTTCTGGTAGAAAGTCACTATTGCGCTCCCATTGCCAGACACAGTGTAAATAGCACTGGCGTCTGTTCCCAGCAAGTACAGTGTATCGGACTGAAGAGGAGCTACTGTTCTTGTCAGTTTCCTAAGCAGAGTTGAACTAGATAAGTCCCGTGTGTGTAGGAAGCACAGTTCTTATGTTCTGAGCAAGCTCACTGTTCTGGCCCTATAGGAAACACAGTAGAGTAGAAGAGTGCTCTTTTCTCAAAAGCAGAGTGTGTTTCTTGTAAGGCGAGCTAGCGTTTGTTTCCTAGTCCTAAATGGCGTTGAATCCCATGCAGTTTCTGGTACTACGAGCAAGAGTTGTTTTCTGGTAAGAAGAGTCACTATTGTGCTGCCCTTGCCATACACAGGACAAATAGCACTGGCGTCTGTTCTCAGCAAGTACAGTGTATTGGACTGAAGAGGATCTACTGTTATTGTCAGGTTCCTAAGCAGAATTGAACTAGATGTGGCCATGTGTGTAGGAAGCACAGTTCTTTTGTTCTGAGCAAGCTCACTGTTCGGACCCCATAGGAAACACAGTAGAGTAGAAGAGTGCTCTTTTCTCAAAAGCAGAGTGTGTTTTTTGTAAGGCAAGCTATCGTTTATTTCCCAGTCCTAAATGGAGTTGAATCACATGCAGTTTCTGGTCCTACGAGCAAGAGTTGTTTTCTGGTAAGGAAAGTCACTATTGCTCTCACTTTGCCATACACAGTGCAAATAGCACTTGCGTCTGTTCCCAGCAAGTACAGTATCGGACTGAAAAAGAGGTACTGTTCTTGTCAGGTTCCTAAGCAGAATTGAACTAGATATGGCCGTGTGTGTAGGAAGCACAGTTCTTTTGTTCTGAGCAAGCTCACTGTTCTGGCCCTATAGGAAACACAGTAGAGTAGAAGAGTACTCTTTTCTCAAAAGCAGAGTTTGTTTCTTGTAAGGCGAGCTTGCGTTTGTTTCCCAGTCCTAAATGGAGTTGAGTCACATGCAGTTTTATTGTCCTACGAGCAAGAGTTGTTTTCTTGTATGAAGAGTCACTATTGTGCTCCCATTGCCATACACAGTGCAAATAGCACTCCCGTCTGCTCCCTGCAAGTACAGAGTATTGGACTGAAGAGGAGCTCCTGTTCTTGTCAGTTTCCTAAGCAGAGTTGAACTTGATATGGCCCGTGTGTGTAGGAAGCACAGTTCTTTTGTTCAGAGCAAGCTCACTGTTCGGACCCCTTAGGAAACATAGTAGAGTAGAAGAGTGCTCTTTTCTCAAAAGCAGAGTGTGTTTCATGTAAGGCGAGCTAGCATTTGTTTCCCAGTCCTAAATAGAGTTGAATCACATGCAGTTTCTGGTCCTACGAGCAAGAGTTGTTTTCTGGTAAGGAAAGTCACTATTGCGCTCCCAATGCCATCCACAGTGCAAATAGCTCTCGCGTCTGTTCACAGTAAGTACAGTGTATCGGACTGAATAGGAGCTACTGTTCTTGTCATTTTCCTAAGCAGATTTTAACTAGATATGGTCCATGTGTGTAGGAAGCACAGTTCTTTTGTTCTTTGCAAGCTCACTGTTTGGACCCCATAGGAAACACAGTAGAGTAGAAGAGTGCTCTTTTCTTAAAAGCAGAGTGTGTTTCTTTTAAGGCGAGCTAGCATTTGTTTCCCAGTCCTAAATGGAGTTGAATCACATGCAGTTTCTGGTCCTACGATCAAGAGTTGTTTTCTGGTAAGGAAAGTCACTGTTGTGCTCCCATTGCCGTACACAGTACAAATAGCACTGTTGTCTGTTCCCAGCAAGTACAGTGTAATGGACTGAATAGGTACTACTGTTCTTGTCAGTTTCCTAAGCAGAGTTGAACTGTATATGATCCATGTGTGTAGGAAGCACAGTTCTTTTGTTCTGAGCAAGCTCACTGTTTGGACCCCATAGGAAACACAGTAGAGTAGAAGAGTGCTCTTTTCTCTAAAGCAGAGTGTGTTTCTTGTAAGGCGAGCGAGCGTTTGTTTCCCAGTCCTAAATGGAGTTGAATCCCATGCAGTTTCTGGTACTACGAGCAAGAGTTGTTTTCTGGTAAGAAGAGTCACTATTGAGCTGCCATTGCCATACACAGAACAAATAGCACTGGCGTCTGTTCGCAGCAAGTACAGTGTATTGGACTTAAGAGGATCTACTGTTCTTGTCATGTTCCTAAGCAGAATTGAACTAGATATGGCAGTGTGTGTAGGAAGCACAGATCTTTTGTTCAGAGCAAGATCACTGTTCGGACCCCATTGGAAACACAGTAGAGTAGAAGAGTGCTCTTTTCTCTAAAGCAATGTGTGTTTCTTGTAAGGCGAGCTAGCGTTTGTTTCCCAGTCCTAAATGGAGTGGAATCACATGCAGTTTCTGGTCCTACGATCAAGAGTTGTTTTATGGTAAGAATAGTCACTATAGCGCTGCCATTGCCATACACAGGACAAACAGCACTGGCGTCTGTTCGCAGCAAGTACAGTGTATTGGACTGAAGAGGATCTACTGTTCTTGTCAGGTTCCTAAGCAGAATTGAACTAGATATGGCCGTGTGTGTAGGAAGCACAGTTCTTTTGTTCTGAGCAAGCTCACTGTTCTGGCCCTATAGGAAACACAGTAGAGTAGAAGAGTGCACTTTTCTCAAAAGCAGAGTGTGTTTCTTGTAAGGCGAGCTTGCGTTTGTTTCCCAGTCCTAAATGGAGTTGAATCACATGCAGTTTTTTTGTCCTACGAACAAGAGTTTTTTCTTGTATGAAGAGTCACTATTGCGCTCCCATTGCCATACACAGTGCAAATAGCACTCACGTCTGCTCCCTGCAAGTACAGAGAATTGGACTGAAGAGGAGCTCCTGTTCTTGTCAGTTTCCTAAGCAGAGTTGAACTAGATATGGCCCGTGTGTGTAGGAAGCACAGTTCTTTTGTTCAGAGCAAGCTCACTGTTCGGACACCATAGGAAACACAGTAGAGTAGAAGAGTGCTCTCATCTCAAAAGCAGAGTGTGTTGCATGTAAGGCGAGCTAGCGTTTGTTTCCCAGTCCTAAATGGAGTTTAATCACATGCAGTTTCTGGTCATACGAGCAAGAGTTGTTTTCTGGTAAGGAAAGTCACTATTGCGCTCCCAATGCAATACACAGTGCAAATAGCTCTCGCGTCTGTTCCCAGCAAGTACAGTGTATCGGACTGAAGAGAAGCTACTATTCTAGTCAGTGTCCTAAGCAGAGTTGAACTAGATATGGCCCGTGTGTAGGAAGCACAGTTCTTTTGTTCTGAGCAAGCTCACTGTTCTGGCCCTATAGGAAACACAGTAGAGTAGAAGAGTGCTCTTTTCTCTAAAGCAGAGCGTGTTTCTTGTAAGGCGAGCTAGCGTTTGTTTCCCAGTCTTAAATGGAGTTGAATCACATGCAGTTTCTGGTTCTACGAGCAAGAGTTGTTTTATGGTAAGAAGAGTCACTATTGCGTTGCCATTGCCATACACAGGACAAATAGCACTGGAGTCTGTTCCCAGCAAGCACAGTGTATTGGACTGAAGAGGATCTACTGTTCTTGTCAGGTTCCTAAGCAGAATTGAACTAGATATGGCCGTGTGTGTAGGAAGCACAGTTCTTTTGTTCTGAGCAAGCTCACTGTTTGGACCCCATAGGAAACACAGTAGAGTAGAAGAGTGCTCTTTTCTCTAAAGCAGAGTGTGTTTCTTGTAAGGCGAGCTAGCGTTTGATTCCCAGTCCTAAATGGAGTTGAATCCCATTCAGTTTCTGGTACTACGAGCAAGAGTTGTTTTCTGGTAAGAACAGTCATTATTGAGCTGCCATTGCCATAGCAGGACAAATAGCACTGGCGTCTGTTCGCAGCAAGTACAGTGTATTGGACTTAAGAGGATCTACTGTTCTTGTCAGGTTCCTAAGCAGAATTGAACTAGATATGGCAGTGTGTGTAGGAAGCACAGATCTTTTGTTCAGAGCAAGCTCACTGTTCGGACCCCATTGGAAACACAGTAGAGTAGAAGAGTGCTCTTTTCTCTAAATCAAAGTGTGTTTCTTGTAAGGCGAGCTAGCGTTTGTTTCCCAGTCCTAAAAGGAGTGGAATCACATGCAGTTTCTGGTCCTACGATCAAGAGTTGTTTTATGGAAAGAATAGTCACTATAGCGCTGCCATTGCCATACACAGGACAAATAGCACTGGCGTCTGTTCGCAGCAAGTACAGTGTATCGGACTGAAGAGGAGCTATTGTTCTTGTCAGTTTCCTAAGCAGAGTTGAACTAGATATGGCCCGTGTGTTTAGGAAGCACAGTTATTATGTTCTGAGCAAGCTCACTGTTCTGGCCCTATAGGAAACACAGTAGAGTAGAAGAGTGCTCTTTTCTCTAAAGCAGAGTGTGTTTCTTGTAAGGCGAGCTTGCGTTTATTTCCCAGTCCTAAATGGAGTTGAGTCACATGCAGTTTTTGGTCCTATGAGCAAGAGAAATTTTCTGGTAAGAAGAGTCACTATTGTGCTCCAAATGCCTTACACAGTGCAAATAGCACTGGCGTCTGTTCCCAGCAAGTACAGTATATTGGACTGAAGAGGAGCTACTGTTCTTGTCAGTTTCCTAAGCAGAGTTTAACTAGATATGGTCCATGTGTGTAGGAAGCACAGTTCTTTTGTTCTTTGCAAGCTCACTGTTTGGACCCCATAGGAAACACAGTAGAGTAGAAGAGTGCTCTTTTCTTAAAATCAGAGTGTGTTTTTTTAAGGCGAGCTAGCATTTGTTTCACAGTCCTAAATGAAGTTGAAATACATGCAGTTTGTGGTCCTACGAGCAAGAGTTGTTTTCTGGTAAGGAAAGTCACTATTGTGCTCCCATTGCTATACACAGTGCAAATAGCACATGTGTCTGTTCCCAGCAAGTACAGTGTATTGGACTGAAGAGGAGCTACTGTTCTTCTCAGTTTCGTAAGCAGAATTGAACTAGATATGGCCCGTGTGTCTAGGAAGCACAGTTTATTTGTTCTGAGCAAGCTCACTGTTCTGGCCCTATAGGAAACACAGTAGAGTAGAAGAGTGCTCTTTTCTCTAAAGCAGAGTGTGTTTCTTGTAAGGCGAGCTAGCGTTTGTTTCCCAGTCCTAAATGGAGTTGAATCCCATGCAGTTTCTGGTACTACGAGCAAGAATTGTTTTCTGGTAAGAAGAGTCACTATTGCGCTCCCATTGCCATACACAGGACAAATAGCACTGGCGTCTGTTCGCAGCAAGTACAGTGTATTGGACTGAAGAGGATCTACTGTTCTTGTCAGGTTCCTAAGCAGAATTGAACTAGATATGGCAGTGTGTGTAGGAAGCACAGATCTTTTGTTCAGAGCATTCTCACTGTTCGGACACCATAGGAAACACAGTAGAGTAGAAGAGTGCTCTTTTCTCTAAAGCAGAGTGTGTTTCTTGTAAGGCGAGCTCGCGTTTGTTTCCCAGTCCTAAATGGAGTTGAGTCACAGGCAGTTTTTGGTCCTACGAGCAAGAGTTGTTTTCTGGTAAGAAGAGTCACTATTGCGCTCCAAATGCCATACACAGTGCAAAGAGCACTCGTGTCTGTTCCCAGCAAGTACAGTGTATTGGACTGAATAGGAGCTACTGTTCTTGTCAGCTTCCTAAGCAGAGTTGAACTAGATCTGGCCCGTGTGTAGGAAGCACAGTTCTTTTGTTCTGAGCAAGCTCACTGTTCTGGACTTATAGGAAACACAGCAGAGTAGAAGAGTGCTCTTTCTCTAAAGCAGAGTGTGTTTCTTGTAAGGCGAGCTAGCGTTTGTTTCCCAGTCCTAAATGGAGTTGAATCACATGCCGTTTCTGGTCCTAAGAGCAAGTGTTGTTTTATGGTAAGAAGAGTCACTATTGCGCTGCCATTGCCATACAAAGGACAAATAGGACTGGCGTCTGCTCCCAGCAAGTAAAGTGTATTGGACTGAAGAGGATCTTCTGTTCTTGTCAGGTTACTAAGCAGACTTGAACTAGATATGGCCGTGTGTGTAGGAAGCACAGTTCTTTTGTTCTGAGCAAGCTCACTGTTCGGACCCCATAGGAAACACAGTAGAGTAGAAGAGTGCTCTTTTCTCAAAAGCAGAGTGTGTTTCTTGTAAGTGGAGCTAGCATTTGTTTCCCAGTCCTAAATGAAGTTGAATCACATGCAGTTTCTGGTCCTACGAGCAAGAGTTGTTTTCTGGTAAGGAAAGTCACTATTGTGCTCCCATTGCCATACACAGTGTAAATAGCACTGGCGTCTGTTCCCAGCAAGTACAGTGTATTGGACTGAATAGGTGCTACTGTTCTTGTCAGTTTCCTAAGCAGAGTTGAACTATATATGATCCATGTGTGTAGGAAGCACAGTTCTTTTGTTCTGAGCAAGCTCACTGTTTGGACCCCATAGGAAACACAGTAGAGTTGAAGAGTGCTCTTTTCTCTAAAGCAGAGTATGTTTCTTGTAAGGCGAGCTAGCGTTTGTTTCCCAGTCCTAAATGGAGTTGAAACCCATGCAGTTTCTGGTACTACGAGCAAGAGTTGTTTTCTGGTAAGAAGAGTCACTATTGCGCTGCCATTGCCATACACAGGACAAATATCACGGGCGTCTGTTCGCAGCAAGTACAGTATATTGGACTGAAGAGGATCTACTGTTCTTGTCAGGTTCCTAAGCAGAATTGAACTAGATATGGCCGTGTGTAGGAAGCACAGTTCTTTTGTTCTGAGCAAGCTCACTGTTTGGACCCTGTAGGAAACACAGTAGAGTAGGAGAGTGCTCTTTTCTCTAAAGCAGAGTGTGTTTCTTGTAAGGCGCGCTAGCGTTTGGTTCCCAGTCCTAAATGGCGTTGAATCACATGCAGTTTGTGGTCCTACGAGCAAGAAATGTTTTCTGGTAGAAAGTCACTATTGCGCTCCCATTGCCAGACACAGTGTAAATAGCACTGGCGTCTGTTCCCAGCAAGTACAGTGTATCGGACTGAAGAGGAGCTACTGTTCTTGTCAGTTTCCTAAGCAGAGTTGAACTAGATAAGTCCCGTGTGTGTAGGAAGCACAGTTCTTATGTTCTGAGCAAGCTCACTGTTCTGGCCCTATAGGAAACACAGTAGAGTAGAAGAGTGCTCTTTTCTCAAAAGCAGAGTGTGTTTCTTGTAAGGCGAGCTAGCGTTTGTTTCCTAGTCCTAAATGGCGTTGAATCCCATGCAGTTTCTGGTACTACGAGCAAGAGTTGTTTTCTGGTAAGAAGAGTCACTATTGTGCTGCCCTTGCCATACACAGGACAAATAGCACTGGCGTCTGTTCTCAGCAAGTACAGTGTATTGGACTGAAGAGGATCTACTGTTATTGTCAGGTTCCTAAGCAGAATTGAACTAGATGTGGCCATGTGTGTAGGAAGCACAGTTCTTTTGTTCTGAGCAAGCTCACTGTTCGGACCCCATAGGAAACACAGTAGAGTAGAAGAGTGCTCTTTTCTCAAAAGCAGAGTGTGTTTTTTGTAAGGCAAGCTATCGTTTATTTCCCAGTCCTAAATGGAGTTGAATAACATGCAGTTTCTGGTCCTACGAGCAAGAGTTGTTTTCTGGTAAGGAAAGTCACTATTGCGCTCACTTTGCCATACACAGTGCAAATAGCACTTGCGTCTGTTCCCAGCAAGTACAGTATCGGACTGAAAAAGAGGTACTGTTCTTGTCAGGTTCCTAAGCAGAATTGAACTAGATATGGCCGTGTGTGTAGGAAGCACAGTTCTTTTGTTCTGAGCAAGCTCACTGTTCTGGCCCTATAGGAAACACAGTAGAGTAGAAGAGTGCTCTTTTCTCAAAAGCAGAGTTTGTTTCTTGTAAGGCGAGCTTGCGTTTGTTTCCCAGTCCTAAATGGAGTTGAGTCACATGCAGTTTTATTGTCCTACGAGCAAGAGTTGTTTTCTTGTATGAAGAGTCACTATTGTGCTCCCATTGCCATACACAGTGCAAATAGCACTCCCGTCTGCTCCCTGCAAGTACAGAGTATTGGACTGAAGAGGAGCTCCTGTTCTTGTCAGTTTCCTAAGCAGAGTTGAACTTGATATGGCCCGTGTGTGTAGGAAGCACAGTTCTTTTGTTCAGAGCAAGCTCACTGTTCGGACCCCTTAGGAAACATAGTAGAGTAGAAGAGTGCTCTTTTCTCAAAAGCAGAGTGTGTTTCATGTAAGGCGAGCTAGCATTTGTTTCCCAGTCCTTAATAGAGTTGAATCACATGCAGTTTCTGGTCCTACGAGCAAGAGTTGTTTTCTGGTAAGGAAAGTCACTATTGCGCTCCCAATGCCATCCACAGTGCAAATAGCTCTCGCGTCTGTTCACAGTAAGTACAGTGTATCGGACTGAATAGGAGCTACTGTTCTTATCATTTTCCTAAGCAGATTTTAACTAGATATGGTCCATGTGTGTAGGAAGCACAGTTCTTTTGTTCTGACAAGCTCACTGTTTGGACACCATAGTAAACACAGTAGAGTAGAAGAGTGCTCTTTTCTCTAAAGCAGAGTGTGTTTCTTGTAAGGCGAGCTAGAGTTTGTTTCCCAGTCATAAATGGATTGGAATCACATGCAGTTTCTGGTCCTACGAGCAAGAGTTGTTTTATGGTAAGAATAGTCACTATTGCGCTGCCATTGCCATACACAGGACAAATAGCACTGGCGTCTATTCCCAGCAATACAGTGTATTGGACTGAAGAGGATCTACTGTTCTTGTCAGGTTCCTAAGCAGAATTGAAATAGATATGGCCGTGTGTGTAGGAATCACAGGTCTTTTGTTCTGTGCAAGCTCACTGTTCGGACCCCATAGGAAACACAGTAGAGTAGAAGAGTGCTCTTTTCTCAAAAGCAGAGTGTGTTTCTTGTAAGGCGAGCTAGCGTTTGTTTCCTAGTCCTAAATGGAGTTGAATCACATGCATTTTCTGCTCCTAACAAACAAGAGTTGTTTTCTGGTAAGGAAAGTCACGTTGTGCTCCCTTTGCCATTCACAGTGCAAATAGCACTCGCGTCTGTTCCCAGCAAGCTCAGTGTATTGGACTGAACAGGTGCTACTTTTCTTGTCAGTTTCCTAAGCAGAGTTGTACTAGAAATGATCCGTGTGTGTAGGAAGCACAGTTCTTTTCTTCTGAGCAAGCTCACTGTTTGGACCCCATAGGAAACACAGTGGAGTAGAAGAGTGCTCTTTTCTCTAGGGCAGAGTGTGTTTCTTGTAAGGCGAGCTAGCGTTTGTTTCCCAGTCCTAAATGGAGTTGAATCCCATGCAGTTTCTGGTACTACAAGCAAGAGTTGTTTTCTGGTAAGAAGAGTCACTATTGCGCTGCCATTGCCATACACAGGACAAATAGCACTGGCGTCTGTTCGCAGCAAGTACGGTGTATTGGACTGAAGAGGATCTAGTGTTCTTGTCAGGTTCCTAAGCAGAATTGACCTAGATATGGCAGTGTGTGTAGGAAGCACAGATCTTTTGTTCAGAGCAAGCTCGATGTTCGGACCCCATAGGAAACACAGTAGAGTAGAAGAGTGCTCTTTTCTCTAAAGCATAGTGTGTTTCTTGTAAGGCGAGCTAGCGTTTGTTTCCCAGGCCTAAATGGAGTGGAATCACATGCAGTTTCTGGTCCTACGATCAAGAGTTGTTTTATGGTAAGAATAGTCACTATAGCGCTGCCATTGCCATACACAGGACAAATAGCACTGGCGTCTGTTCGCAGCAAGTACAGTATATTGGACTGAAGAGGATCTACTGTTCTTGTCAGGTTCCTAAGCAGAATTGAACTAGATATGGCCGTGTGTAGGAAGCACAGTTCTTTTGTTCTGAGCAAGCTCACTGTTTGGACCCCGTAGGAAACACAGTAGAGTAGGAGAGTGCTCTTTTCTCTAAAGCAGAGTGTGTTTCTTGTAAGGCGCGCTAGCGTTTGGTTCCCAGTCCTAAATGGCGTTGAATCACATGCAGTTTGTGGTCCTACGAGCAAGAAATGTTTTCTGGTAGAAAGTCACTATTGCGCTCCCATTGCCAGACACAGTGTAAATAGCACTGGCGTCTGTTCCCAGCAAGTACAGTGTATCGGACTGAAGAGGAGCTACTGTTCTTGTCAGTTTCCTAAGCAGAGTTGAACTAGATATGGCCCGTGTGTTTAGAAAGCACAGTTCTTATGTTCTGAGCAAGCTCACTGTTCTGGCCCTATAGGAAACACAGTAGAGTAAAGGAGTGCTCTTTTCTCTAAAGCAGAGTGTGCTTCTTGTAAGGCGAGCTAGCGATTGTTTCCTAGCCCTAAATGGAGTTGAGTCACATGCAGTTTCTGGTCCTATGAACAAGAGTTGTTTTCTGGTAATGAAAGTCACATTGCGCTCCGATTGCCATACACAGTGCAAAGAGCACTCGCGTCTGTTCCCAGCAAGTACAGTGTATTGGACTGAATAGAAGCTACTGTTCTTGTCAGTTTCCTAAGCAGAGTTGAACTAGATATGGTCCATGTGTGTAGGAAGCACAGTTCTTTTGTTCTGAGCAAGCTCACTGTTTGGACCCCATAGGAAACACAGTAGAGTAGAAGAGTGCTCTTTTCTCAAAAGCAGAGTGTGTTTCATGTAAGGCGAGCTAGCATTTGTTTCCCAGTCCTAAATGGTGTTGAATCACATGCAGTTTGTGGTCCTACGAGCAAGAGTTGTTTTTGGTAAGGAAAGTCACTATTGCGCTCATTGCCATACACAGTGCAAATAGCATTCGTGTCTGTTCCCAGCAAGTACAGTGTATTGGACTGAAGAAGAGCTACTGTTCTTGTCAGTTTCCTAAGCATAGTTGAACTAGATATGGTCCAGGTGTGTAGGAAGCACAGTTCTTTGTTCTGAGCATGCTCACTGTTTGGACCCCATAGGAAACACAGTAGAGTAGAAGAGTGCTTTTTTCTCAAAAGCAGAGAGTGTTTCTTGTAAGGCGAAATAGCATTTGTTTCCCAGTCATATATGGAGTTGATTCACATGCAGTTTGTGGTCCTAGGAGCAAGAGTTGTTTTCTGGTAAGGAAAGTCACTATTGCGCTCCCATTGCCACACACAGTGCAAATAGCACTCGCGTCTGTTCCCAGCAAGTACAGTGTATTGGACTGAATAGGTGCTACTGTTCTTGTCAGGTTCCTAAGCACAATTGAACTAGATATGGCCGTGTGTGTAGGAAGCACAGTTCTTTTGCTCTGAGCAAGCTCACTGTTCTGGCCCTATAGGAAACACAGTAGAGTAGAAGAGTGCTCTTTTCTCTAAAGCAGAGTGTGTTTCTTCTAATGCGAGCTCGCGTTTGTTTCCCTGTCCTAAATGGAGTTGAGTCACAGGCAGTTTTTCGTCCTACGAGCAAGAGTTGTTTTCTGGTAATAAGAGTCACTATTGCGCTGCCATTGCCATACACAGTGCAAATAGCACTCGTGTCTGTTCCCAGCAAGCACAGTGTATTAAACTGAATAGGAGCTACTGTTCTTGTCAGTGTCCTAAGCAGAGTTGAACTAGATATGGAAAATGTGTAGGAAGCACGGTTCTTTTGTTCTGAGCAAGCTCACATTTCTGGCCCTATAGGAAACACAGTAGCGTAGAAGAGTGCTCTTTTCTCTAAAGCAGAGTGTGTTTCTTGTAAGGCGAGCTAGCGTTTGTTTCCCAGTCTTAAATGGAGTTGAATCACATGCAGTTTCTGGTCCTACGAGCAAGAGTTGTTTTATGGTAAGAAGAGTCACTATTGCGCTGCCATTGCCATACACAGGACAAATAGCACTGGCGTCTGTTCCCAGCAAGCACAGTGTATTGGACTGAAGAGGATCTACTGTTCTTGTCAGTTTCCTAAGCAGAGTTGAACTAGAAATGGCCCGTGTGTGTAGGAAACACAATTCTTATGTTCTGAGCAAGCTCACTGTTCTGGCCCTATAGGAAACACAGTAGAGTAGAAGAGTGCTCTTTTCTCAAAAGCAGAGTGTGTTTCTTGTAAGGCGAGCTAGCATTTCTTTCCTAGTCCTAAATGGCGTTGAATCACATGCAGTTTCTGGTCCTACGAACAAGAGTTGTTTTCTGGTAAGGAAAGTCACTATTGCGCTCCCATTGCCATACACAGGGCAAATAGCACTCGCGTATTTTCCCAACAATTACAGTGTACTGGAGTGAATAGGAGCCACTGTTCTTGTCAGTTTCCTAAGCAGAGTTGAACTACATATGGTCCCTGTGTGTACGAAGCACAGTTCTTTTGTTCTGAGCAAGCTCACTGTTTGGACACCATAGGAAACACAGTAGAGTAGAAGAGTGCTCTTTTCTCTAAAGCAAAGTGTGTTTCTTGTAAGGCGAGCTAGCGTTTGTTTCCCAGGCCTAAATGGAGTGGAATCACATGCAGTTTCTGGTCCTACGATCAAGAGTTGTTTTATGGTAAGAATAGTCACTATAGCGCTGCCATTGCCATACACAGGACAAATAGCACTGGCGTCTGTTCGCAGCAAGTACAGTATATTGGACTGAAGAGGATCTACTGTTCTTGTCAGGTTCCTAAGCAGAATTGAACTAGATATGGCCGTGTGTAGGAAGCACAGTTCTTTTGTTCTGAGCAAGCTCACTGTTTGGACCCTGTAGGAAACACAGTAGAGTAGGAGAGTGCTCTTTTCTCTAAAGCAGAGTGTGTTTCTTGTAAGGCGCACTAGCGTTTGGTTCCCAGTCCTAAATGGCGTTGAATCACATGCAGTTTGTGGTCCTACGAGCAAGAAATGTTTTCTGGTAGAAAGTCACTATTGCGCTCCCATTGCCAGACACAGTGTAAATAGCACTGGCGTCTGTTCCCAGCAAGTACAGTGTATCGGACTGAAGAGGAGCTACTGTTCTTGTCAGTTTCCTAAGCAGAGTTGAACTAGATAAGTCCCGTGTGTGTAGGAAGCACAGTTCTTATGTTCTGAGCAAGCTCACTGTTCTGGCCCTATAGGAAACACAGTAGAGTAGAAGAGTGCTCTTTTCTCAAAAGCAGAGTGTGTTTCTTGTAAGGCGAGCTAGCGTTTGTTTCCTAGTCCTAAATGGCGTTGAATCCCATGCAGTTTCTGGTACTACGAGCAAGAGTTGTTTTCTGGTAAGAAGAGTCACTATTGTGCTGCCCTTGCCATACACAGGACAAATAGCACTGGCGTCTGTTCTCAACAAGTACAGTGTATTGGACTGAAGAGGATCTACTGTTATTGTCAGGTTCCTAAGCAGAATTGAACTAGATGTGGCCATGTGTGTAGGAAGCACAGTTCTTTTGTTCTGAGCAAGCTCACTGTTCGGACCCCATAGGAAACACAGTAGAGTAGAAGAGTGCTCTTTTCTCAAAAGCAGAGTGTGTTTTTTGTAAGGCAAGCTATCGTTTATTTCCCAGTCCTAAATGGAGTTGAATCACATGCAGTTTCTGGTCCTACGAGCAAGAGTTGTTTTCTGGTAAGGAAAGTCACTATTGCGCTCACTTTGCCATACACAGTGCAAATAGCACTTGCGTCTGTTCCCAGCAAGTACAGTATCGGACTGAAAAAGAGGTACTGTTCTTGTCAGGTTCCTAAGCAGAATTGAACTAGATATGGCCGTGTGTGTAGGAAGCACAGTTCTTTTGTTCTGAGCAAGCTCACTGTTCTGGCCCTATAGGAAACACAGTAGAGTAGAAGAGTGCTCTTTTCTCAAAAGCAGAGTTTGTTTCTTGTAAGGCGAGCTTGCGTTTGTTTCCCAGTCCTAAATGGAGTTGAGTCACATGCAGTTTTATTGTCCTACGAGCAAGAGTTGTTTTCTTGTATGAAGAGTCACTATTGTGCTCCCATTGCCATACACAGTGCAAATAGCACTCTCGTCTGCTCCCTGCAAGTACAGAGTATTGGACTGAAGAGGAGCTCCTGTTCTTGTCAGTTTCCTAAGCAGAGTTGAACTTGATATGGCCCGTGTGTGTAGGAAGCACAGTTCTTTTGTTCAGAGCAAGCTCACTGTTCGGACCCCTTAGGAAACATAGTAGAGTAGAAGAGTGCTCTTTTCTCAAAAGCAGAGTGTGTTTCATGTAAGGCGAGCCTAGCATTTGTTTCCCAGTCCTTAATAGAGTTGAATCACATGCAGTTTCTGGTCCTACGAGCAAGAGTTGTTTTCTGGTAAGGAAAGTCACTATTGCGCTCCCAATGCCATCCACAGTGCAAATAGCTCTCGCGTCTGTTCACAGTAAGTACAGTGTATCGGACTGAATAGGAGCTACTGTTCTTATCATTTTCCTAAGCAGATTTTAACTAGATATGGTCCATGTGTGTAGGAAGCACAGTTCTTTTGTTCTGACAAGCTCACTGTTTGGACACCATAGTAAACACAGTAGAGTAGAAGAGTGCTCTTTTCTCTAAGCAGAGTGTGTTTCTTGTAAGGCGAGCTAGAGTTTGTTTCCCAGTCATAAAGTGGATTGGAATCACATGCAGTTTCTGGTCCTACGAGCAAGAGTTGTTTTATGGTAAGAATAGTCACTATTGCGCTAACCATTGCCATACACAGGACAAATAGCACTGGCGTCTATTCCCAGCAATACAGTGTATTGGACTGAAGAGGATCTACTGTTCTTGTCAGGTTCCTAAGCAGAATTGAAATAGATATGGCCGTGTGTGTAGGAATCACAGGTCTTTTGTTCTGTGCAAGCTCACTGTTCGGACCCCATAGGAAACACAGTAGAGTAGAAGAGTGCTCTTTTCTCAAAGCAGAGTGTGTTTCTTGTAAGAGGCGAGCTAGCGTTTGTTTCCTAGTCCTAAATTGGAGTTGAATCACATGCATTTTCTGCTCCTAACAAACAAGAGTTGTTTTCTGGTAAGGAAAGTCACGTTGTGCTCCCTTTGCCATTCACAGTGCAAATAGCACTCCGCGTCTGTTCCAGCAAGCTCAGTGTATTGGACTGAACAGGTGCTACTTTTCTTGTCAGTTTCCTAAGCAGAGTTGTACTAGAAATGATCCGTGTGTGTAGGAAGCACAGTTCTTTTCTTCTGAGCAAGCTCACTGTTTGGACCCCATAGGAAACACAGTGGAGTAGAAGAGTGCTCTTTTCTCTAGGGCAGAGTGTGTTTCCTTGTAAGGCGAGCTAGCGTTTGTTTCCCAGTCCTAAATGGAGTTGAATCTCATGCAGTTTCTTGGTACTACAAGCAAGAGTTGTTTCTGGTAAGAAGAGTCACTATTGCGCTGCCATTGCCATACA